>NW_028151561.1:0-60861 GCF_964638095.1 Poromitra crassiceps | reverse complement strand
AGTCTACATGATCAATCTATGGAATTAACATAGAGGGTAACAACTGCGGACAACATGACACCCCACACATACATATAACCAACTGACTAAAAAGGATAGAGAGTACAATAGCCACAGTGTCATCTGTCAGAGATGTAAACCTTCTGGACATCTACATTGACCATGACACGCCCCCCCTAGAGATTAATAAACTGAATCAACTGATCAGTTTGAATATGACAGCTCTGTAGCACACAGTCAGAGACTGGAAATAGGTGGGAGGAAACTGGACCCCCACAAGCAGCAAGACCCTATAAAGGTCTGCAACTTAGTTGGTGTCTGTCAGTGATGAAACCTTCCTGGACATCTATACTGACCATGACACATCTCTAGGAGGCCAACAAACTAGACCATTCTGTCTAGTCAAAAGACTTACTCAGAAGTGGCGTACTCATAACCTAAATTCAAGACACATGGGGGACCATGTCTATTTGACACATGGCACAACTCAGAGAATGTTAGAGCATTAGCCGGGAAGGCCCAAACAAATGCTCTTATTCTGTCTCTCTGCCTCTCACTCATAGGCTTCAAATAGGGTAATGATACATATATTTCAAAAATTGGATTCGGGGAGCCATTTTTCAAGTTCATCTCATATGCTCATCCAAGCAGCCACCTGAAGGGATAAAAATATAGTGGAGGAGCGACCCTGGTGATGGGACACTCGGTGCAATGGAATGATGAGAGTGCATTGTGGTCTGGCAACAGACCACCGTGGTCGAGGCCTTTAGCTTCGACTACACCCTCCCCTTAAACCTAACCCGCCAGTTCCTAGCATTGCATCGACTGACCAGCCTCGTTGCTTTCTATACCCAAGGCTTAAACTAAATTAGGACTCTGATTTAAGGGACTTAAGATGAGATTGAACAGCAGTGAATGTAGCTAGTATCTACAATTGGATAGACAAGCGTTAAACAAACCCTTATTACAGGTCAAAACATGACCTTGGATGCCAACAAACTGCATAAAACAGTCATGTCTGGCAAAGGTCATGTTTGGACACCACTGTAAGACCATAATTAGGACCTTAAAAAATGATGCCTATTTTTAAAACACATAACATTGGACATGACTGACATGCAGAATTAAAAGCCCTGCCTGGCCTCCATTCATACACCAAAGCCCTGTTAGGCTTTTCTTAAACCACTAGATGGAACCCTAAACCTCTTTAAGACCTAAGTTTATTTTGCCCTCTTAAACCATACTTGACTCAATACCCTGTCCTCTTGATTTACTTTAATCCCAATACAGAAGGTAAACAAGAGAGTCATAACAGTGTTTAAGGTTCTCAATTTGAAAGCCCAATATTGGTGTCACTGTCTTGACCCTGGGGTCGCGGGTGGGTGAGGAGTCCCTCCTGAGCATTGAGGGTGCTTCGTGGTTTGGAGACCATGGGGATGTGCCTGGATGCTTGGGGGTGACACACTTGCGTATCCTGTGATTCAGAGGTGTTCAGGCATTGATCCAAGAAGGTATCATATGAGAAACACCATTCTTATGGGAGCACTTAGAGTATCATACCTCAACCTAAGTCTCTCCCAGCACTGTTGGGGTGTCATAAGACAGTGCCTGAACCTAAGGGAGGACTCTGGGCACCCTACCTAAGCCTAAGTTCCTCCCAGCACTGCTGGAGAGTCATAAACAGTGTCTCAACTTAATGGAGGGACTTAGAGTATCATACCTAAACCTAAGTCTCTCCGAGCACTGTCTATATGTCAGACAGAGTGCCTAAACCTAACCAGCACTTTATACTGACATAACCACTACCCCATCCCTTAACCCATAGCCTAACCAAGCCCATTAGTGCCTAAATTTAACCAAATACTAATTAGTAAAAATGGCCCCATCCCATCATAAATACACACCCTAACCCCTCCCATTATTAAGAAGATTGTCACCCTGACCTAAACCTAATAATTAGAACCATTGAATGACCTATATAGTTAATTAGACTGAGGGGAACAAAGTGTAATAGCATGCCTCAATTTAAAGGCCCAATATTGGTGTCACTGTCTTGACCCTGGGGTCATGGGATATACGAGGAGTCACTCATGAGCATTAATGGGGGCTTCATGGTTGCAGTGATGGACTACATGTGGGCTTAGACCCTGTTGCCCCAAAGTGGCACGATGTACCCGGCCTGATATCATGAAAGTGTACCTGAGTGCTTGTGGGTGACACACTTACGGATTCTGTGATTCAAAGGTGTTCAAACACTGATTCAAGAAGCATTACATGCTAAAGGCCAAAATGCCATGATGTGAAAATTGGGAAATGTGATTTTCATTGCTCACCTGATGCATAGCACAGGTCCACAATCAAAACACATAGGGATTTACATGGAAATGTATGGTTAAGAGAGTCGGTTAGGGGGCGACCGACCTTGCAAAAAGACACCTTCCAACAAAAAGGGACACTCCCAAATTAGAAACAGCCATAACTTGGCGAAAAAATGGAGGAATTTACCCATTCTTTTTGTTTCTTATTTACTTTTTTATAAAATAATTTAATTTCTAATCGAAAAATTTTATAAGAGTCGGGGATATATGCAAAAGCTGTGCAAAGGTGTTAGAGGAAAACACTTTTCCCTCAGAGTGGAGGCTAGCCACGCCCACTACACACAAGTGAAGCTGCGCGCTCTGCGACATGCTCATTGTGCTTGGGAAATTCAACCAGACCGCATCGCTGCAAAAGCTCTTTTCACCTGGAAACTTCATAGAAAGACCATTTAAACCACAATTTTTTCGCCATAGTCAACTTTGGATACCTGATGAGATCTGCTAAGATCGAAACGCGTCGTGTCTTAGTAAGTTGACGACTTCTACAACCTAATTTACTTGTCGCGTGTTTGGAAGAAAGACACACGGACAAGGCAAGAAAGGAGCAACAAAGCCCTTATCAGGGCTGAAGCATAACACCAGTCCTTCTAAGGGCTAAAGAAGATCAGTCCTTTTTAGGACTAAGAAGATTGCGGCCACGAAAAAGCAGACCCAGAAACCTGCGGGGATAGACCCAGTAGAGTAGGGCTGTGTTCATACATGAGCTCACACCGTGTCGTCCATAAAAAAACAAGCGGATTAGGTGAAGACGCCATGTTGAATTTCGTGATAGAGTAGCTAGCAGGCAGGCTCTCTCTGAAAAAAATCTGCTCAATTGAAACACAGTCTAAGGACTATTGAGAAACAATTGAAGCCAACGTCTGCATTAAAGACGTCAGACTGTCCCGAGAAAAAAACAACAAAAAAACAACAAAAAAATCAAATTAAAAAAAGGCAGTCATGATACAGCATCAAATTCACTGGGCGACATGTCTAGCAGGAGAGAAGACAAACACCTGGGATCTGGGGCAGCTACACGCCCCGCCCAGAGTACACTCCTCTAGTCCAAACATCCGCTCAGACCCACATTCACTGCAGAGGCCTCCCAGCGATAGACAGACGGTAGAGCCCTGGCGACAGCAATACAGGGCCTACCACACATTGGAACATCACAGGACGAGTTATTGTCAGGTCAAGAACCAGAAATGACCTGACTAAGAGAGGCAGGGCACCCATGGCACCCAGACTGGTAGCTGCGTGTGATGGCAAAGGCTGCTACTCAGCCATTTGCACGAGTTGTAGACCACCGTACACAGGGGATATAGTCAGAGACGAACCACCACCAAACAATATAGATTGGGGTGATGAGACATATTGCCCGTGGGCAGCCCCTCACAGCAATAGACTGTGACCAGTCCATGACACTCTAAGGCATACTACACTAGAGGAGGGTTAATACAGAGAAAAAGCCCTCGGGATTGGCAAAAAAACAACTAGCCAGATCCCTGTCATCTCCCCAACTTAGATCAACATCAGGTGCCTAAGCGGCATGATATACCTGATAGCATAGAGATCAGTGGGGACAATAAGAAGGAGGAGAGGTCCAACCCATAACATGGGGATGGAGCAAAAACCATGCTCAAAGGTATGAAGGCAATTCACCACTTGGGCCTATACCACTCAGGACACTCTTCCACCAGGGATTAATAAAATAACGAGACACATGATAGAGGCCATAAAACCGTTCAATCCAACTCCATAACTGTGTAGGAGACTAGTATGCTCCCACAGCAAGCAGCACAACATAAGACTGCAATGAGTGAGGAAACCAACAAAAGGTCCCCCACAACAAACAAGTAAAGACTGAGGCTGTAATCAGTGAGGAGGCTAACAGACCCCCACAAACAGCACAGATCAAAACTGTACTTAATATCAGGGATCAAACCACAGTATATCCCTGACTTTGACATGCCCTCGTCTAATATTGACAGCTCTGTGACCAGCCAGAGACTGCAAGTAGGACCACGGGCACTCGGCCTCGCTTTTACAGAAGCAGGTCAGAGGTCAAACACACCTGCTCAGTCAGGTAATGATTGAAGCGGTACAAGCCCTACAAAATCGTTTTCCCCTGGCAAAAACATGGGTGCCCTTGTTAAGATTATTCACAGCATCTGCCATGCCAATCTGCAGAGACACTGGAATATCTTAGCCATATAATAAGAGAAAGACTGAGAACCATGCCCCAATCCACTGCAGAAAGGCCTCCCAGTGTTAGCCAGGCACCTATCAGGGAGCCTTGGCAAGAATAATACTAAAATTTGGAATAGGATTGGAGGTCCTGCGGGACCAATGAAGGGGTAATGTGATGAATGAGGTGCCATTCTCCTATGATATAATTCCTGAAAGTCATCCATAAGAAATCATTTGTGAGAGAGACGATGTCCCCACAATCAAGCAGCATATGTAAGTCTGCTTGAGTAGTATTGAAGAAATATGTAAGTCTACATGATCAATCTATGGAATTAACATAGAGGGTAACAACTGCGGACAACATGACACCCCACACATACATATAACCAACTGACTAAAAAGGATAGAGAGTACAATAGCCACAGTGTCATCTGTCAGAGATGTAAACCTTCTGGACATCTACATTGACCATGGACACGCCCCCCTAGAGATTAATAAACTGAATCAACTGATCAGTTTGAATATGACAGCTCTGTAGCACACAGTCAGAGACTGGAAATAGGTGGGAGGAACTGGACCCCCACAAGCAGCAAGACCCTATAAAGGTCTGCAACTTAGTTGGTGTCTGTCAGTGATGAAACCTTCCTGGACATCTATACTGACCATGGACACATCTCTAGGAGGCCAACAAACTAGACCATTCTGTCTAGTCAAAAGACTTACTCAGAAGTGGCGTACTCATAACCTAAATTCAAGACACATGGGGACCATGTCTATTTGACACATGGCACAACTCAGAGAATGTTAGAGCATTAGCCGGGAAGGCCCAAACAAATGCTCTTATTCTGTCTCTCTGCCTCTCACTCATAGGCTTCAAATAGGGTAATGATACATATATTTCAAAAATTGGATTCGGGGAGCCATTTTTCAAGTTCATCTCATATGCTCATCCAAGCAGCCACCTGAAGGGATAAAAATATAGTGGAGGAGCGACCCTGGTGATGGGACACTCGGTGCAATGGAATGATGAGAGTGCATTGTGGTCTGGCAACAGACCACCGTGGTCGAGGCCTTTAGCTTCGACTACACCCTCCCCTTAAACCTAACCCGCCAGTTCCTAGCATTGCATCGACTGACCAGCCTCGTTGCTTTCTATACCCAAGGCTTAAACTAAATTAGGACTCTGATTTAAGGGACTTAAGATGAGATTGAACAGCAGTGAATGTAGCTAGTATCTACAATTGGATAGACAAGCGTTAAACAAACCCTTATTACAGGTCAAAACATGACCTTGGATGCCAACAAACTGCATAAAACAGTCATGTCTGGCAAAGGTCATGTTTGGACACCACTGTAAGACCATAATTAGGACCTTAAAAAATGATGCCTATTTTTAAAACACATAACATTGGACATGACTGACATGCAGAATTAAAAGCCCTGCCTGGCCTCCATTCATACACCAAAGCCCTGTTAGGCTTTTCTTAAACCACTAGATGGAACCCTAAACCTCTTTAAGACCTAAGTTTATTTTGCCCTCTTAAACCATACTTGACTCAATACCCTGTCCTCTTGATTTACTTTAATCCCAATACAGAAGGTAAACAAGAGAGTCATAACAGTGTTTAAGGTTCTCAATTTGAAAGCCCAATATTGGTGTCACTGTCTTGACCCTGGGGTCGCGGGGTGGGTGAGGAGTCCCTCCTGAGCATTGAGGGGTGCTTCGTGGTTTGGAGACCATGGGGATGTGCCTGGATGCTTGGGGGTGACACACTTGCGTATCCTGTGATTCAGAGGTGTTCAGGCATTGATCCAAGAAGGTATCATATGAGAAACACCATTCTTATGGGAGCACTTAGAGTATCATACCTCAACCTAAGTCTCTCCCAGCACTGTTGGGGTGTCATAAGACAGTGCCTGAACCTAAGGGAGGACTCTGGGCACCCTACCTAAGCCTAAGTTCCTCCCAGCACTGCTGGAGAGTCATAAACAGTGTCTCAACTTAATGGAGGACTTAGAGTATCATACCTAAACCTAAGTCTCTCCGAGCACTGTCTATATGTCAGACAGAGTGCCTAAACCTAACCAGCACTTTATACTGACATAACCACTACCCATCCCTTAACCCATAGCCTAACCAAGCCCATTAGTGCCTAAATTTAACCAAATACTAATTAGTAAAAATGGCCCCATCCCATCATAAATACACACCCTAACCCCTCCCATTATTAAGAAGATTGTCACCCTGACCTAAACCTAATAATTAGAACCATTGAATGACCTATATAGTTAATTAGACTGAGGGGGAACAAAGTGTAATAGCATGCCTCAATTTAAAGGCCCAATATTGGTGTCACTGTCTTGACCCTGGGGTCATGGGATATACGAGGAGTCACTCATGAGCATTAATGGGGGCTTCATGGTTGCAGTGATGGACTACATGTGGGCTTAGACCCTGTTGCCCCAAAGTGGCACGATGTACCCGGCCTGATATCATGAAAGTGTACCTGAGTGCTTGTGGGTGACACACTTACGGATTCTGTGATTCAAAGGTGTTCAAACACTGATTCAAGGAAGCATTACATGCTAAAGGCCAAAATGCCATGATGTGAAAAATTGGGAAATGTGATTTTCATTGCTCACCTGATGCATAGCACAGGTCCACAATCAAAACACATAGGGATTTACATGGAAATGTATGGTTAAGAGAGTCGGTTAGGGGCGACCGACCTTGCAAAAAGACACCTTCCAACAAAAAGGGACACTCCCAAATTAGAAACAGCCATAACTTGGCGAAAAAATGGAGGAATTTACCCATTTCTTTTTGTTTCTTATTTACTTTTTTATAAAATAATTTAATTTCTAATCGAAAAATTTTATAAGAGGTCGGGGATATATGCAAAAGCTGTGCAAAGGTGTTAGAGGAAAACACTTTCCCTCAGAGTGGAGGCTAGCCACGCCCACTACACACAAGTGAAGCTGCGCGCTCTGCGACATGCTCATTGTGCTTGGGAAATTCAACCAGACCGCATCGCTGCAAAAGCTCTTTTCACCTGGAAACTTCATAGAAAGACCATTTAAACCACAATTTTTTCGCCATAGTCAACTTTGGATACCTGATGAGATCTGCTAAGATCGAAACGCGTCGTGTCTTAGTAAAGTTGACGACTTCTACAACCTAATTTACTTGTCGCGTGTTGGAAGAAAGACACACGGACAAGGCCAAGAAAGGAGCAACAAAGCCCTTATCAGGGCTGAAGCATAACACCAGTCCTTCTAAGGGCTAAAGAAGATCAGTCCTTTTTAGGACTAAGAAGATTGCGGCCACGAAAAAGCAGACCCAGAAACCTGCGGGGATAGACCCAGTAGAGTAGGGCTGTGTTCATACATGAGCTCACACCGTGTCGTCCATAAAAAAACAAGCGGATTAGGTGAAGACGCCATGTTGAATTTCGTGATAGAGTAGCTAGCAGGCAGGCTCTCTCTGAAAAAAATCTGCTCAATTGAAACACAGTCTAAGGACTATTGAGAAACAATTGAAGCCAACGTCTGCATTAAAGACGTCAGACTGTCCGAGAAAAAAACAACAAAAAAACAACAAAAAAATCAAATTAAAAAAGGCAGTCATGAATACAGCATCAAATTCACTGGGCGACATGTCTAGCAGGAGAGAAGACAAACACCTGGGATCTGGGGCAGCTACACGCCCGCCCAGAGTACACTCCTCTAGTCCAAACATCCGCTCAGACCCACATTCACTGCAGAGGCCTCCCAGCGATAGACAGACGGTAGAGCCCTGGCGACAGCAATACAGGGCCTACCACACATTGGAACATCACAGGGACGAGTTATTGTCAGGTCAAGAACCAGAAAAGGACCTGACTAAGAGAGGCAGGGCACCCATGGCACCCAGACTGGTAGCTGCGTGTGATGGCAAAGGCTGCTACTCAGCCATTTGCACGAGTTGTAGACCACCGTACACAGGGGATATAGTCAGAGACGAACCACCACCAAACAATATAGATTGGGGTGATGAGACATATTGCCCGTGGCAGCCCTCACAGCAATAGACTGTGACCAGTCCATGACACTCTAAGGCATACTACACTAGAGGAGGGTTAATACAGAGAAAAAGCCCTCGGGATTGGCAAAAAAACAACTAGCCAGATCCCTGTCATCTCCCCAACTTAGATCAACATCAGGTGCCTAAGCGGCATGATATACCTGATAGCATAGAGATCAGTGGGGACAATAAGAAGGAGGAGAGGTCCAACCCATAACATGGGGATGGAGCAAAAACCATGCTCAAAGGTATGAAGGCAATTCACCACTTGGCCTATACCACTCAGGACACTCTTCCACCAGGGATTAATAAAATAACGAGACACATGATAGAGGCCATAAAACCGTTCAATCCAACTCCATAACTGTGTAGGAGACTAGTATGCTCCCACAGCAAGCAGCACAACATAAGACTGCAATGAGTGAGGAAACCAACAAAAGGTCCCCACAACAAACAAGTAAAGACTGAGGCTGTAATCAGTGAGGAGGCTAACAGACCCCCACAAACAGCACAGATCAAAACTGTACTTAATATCAGGGATCAAACCACAGTATATCCCTGACTTTGACATGCCCTCGTCTAATATTGACAGCTCTGTGACCAGCCAGAGACTGCAAGTAGGACCACGGCACTCGGCCTCGCTTTTACAGAAGCAGGTCAGAGGTCAAACACACCTGCTCAGTCAGGTAATGATTGAAGCGGTACAAGCCCTACAAAATCGTTTTCCCCTGGCAAAAACATGGGTGCCCTTGTTAAGATTATTCACAGCATCTGCCATGCCAATCTGCAGAGACACTGGAATATCTTAGCCATATAATAAGAGAAAGACTGAGAACCATGCCCCAATCCACTGCAGAAAGGCCTCCCAGTGTTAGCCAGGCACCTATCAGGGAGCCTTGGCAAGAATAATACTAAAATTTGGAATAGGATTGGAGGTCCTGCGGGACCAATGAAGGGGTAATGTGATGAATGAGGTGCCATTCTCCTATGATATAATTCCTGAAAGTCATCCATAAGAAATCATTTGTGAGAGAGACGATGTCCCCACAATCAAGCAGCATATGTAAGTCTGCTTGAGTAGTATTGAAGAAATATGTAAGTCTACATGATCAATCTATGGAATTAACATAGAGGGTAACAACTGCGGACAACATGACACCCCACACATACATATAACCAACTGACTAAAAAGGATAGAGAGTACAATAGCCACAGTGTCATCTGTCAGAGATGTAAACCTTCTGGACATCTACATTGACCATGACACGCCCCCCTAGAGATTAATAAACTGAATCAACTGATCAGTTTGAATATGACAGCTCTGTAGCACACAGTCAGAGACTGGAAATAGGTGGGAGGAACTGGACCCCCACAAGCAGCAAGACCCTATAAAGGTCTGCAACTTAGTTGGTGTCTGTCAGTGATGAAACCTTCCTGGACATCTATACTGACCATGACACATCTCTAGGAGGCCAACAAACTAGACCATTCTGTCTAGTCAAAAGACTTACTCAGAAGTGGCGTACTCATAACCTAAATTCAAGACACATGGGGACCATGTCTATTTGACACATGGCACAACTCAGAGAATGTTAGAGCATTAGCCGGGAAGGCCCAAACAAATGCTCTTATTCTGTCTCTCTGCCTCTCACTCATAGGCTTCAAATAGGGTAATGATACATATATTTCAAAAATTGGATTCGGGGAGCCATTTTTCAAGTTCATCTCATATGCTCATCCAAGCAGCCACCTGAAGGGATAAAAATATAGTGGAGGAGCGACCCTGGTGATGGGACACTCGGTGCAATGGAATGATGAGAGTGCATTGTGGTCTGGCAACAGACCACCGTGGTCGAGGCCTTTAGCTTCGACTACACCCTCCCCTTAAACCTAACCCGCCAGTTCCTAGCATTGCATCGACTGACCAGCCTCGTTGCTTTCTATACCCAAGGCTTAAACTAAATTAGGACTCTGATTTAAGGGACTTAAGATGAGATTGAACAGCAGTGAATGTAGCTAGTATCTACAATTGGATAGACAAGCGTTAAACAAACCCTTATTACAGGTCAAAACATGACCTTGGATGCCAACAAACTGCATAAAACAGTCATGTCTGGCAAAGGTCATGTTTGGACACCACTGTAAGACCATAATTAGGACCTTAAAAAATGATGCCTATTTTTAAAACACATAACATTGGACATGACTGACATGCAGAATTAAAAGCCCTGCCTGGCCTCCACTCATACACCAAAGCCCTGTTAGGCTTTTCTTAAACCACTAGATGGAACCCTAAACCTCTTTAAGACCTAAGTTTATTTTGCCCTCTTAAACCATACTTGACTCAATACCCTGTCCTCTTGATTTACTTTAATCCCAATACAGAAGGTAAACAAGAGAGTCATAACAGTGTTTAAGGTTCTCAATTTGAAAGCCCAATATTGGTGTCACTGTCTTGACCCTGGGGTCGCGGGGTGGGTGAGGAGTCCCTCCTGAGCATTGAGGGGTGCTTCGTGGTTTGGAGACCATGGGGATGTGCCTGGATGCTTGGGGGTGACACACTTGCGTATCCTGTGATTCAGAGGTGTTCAGGCATTGATCCAAGAAGGTATCATATGAGAAACACCATTCTTATGGGAGCACTTAGAGTATCATACCTCAACCTAAGTCTCTCCCAGCACTGTTGGGGTGTCATAAGACAGTGCCTGAACCTAAGGGAGGACTCTGGGCACCCTACCTAAGCCTAAGTTCCTCCCAGCACTGCTGGAGAGTCATAAACAGTGTCTCAACTTAATGGAGGACTTAGAGTATCATACCTAAACCTAAGTCTCTCCGAGCACTGTCTATATGTCAGACAGAGTGCCTAAACCTAACCAGCACTTTATACTGACATAACCACTACCCATCCCTTAACCCATAGCCTAACCAAGCCCATTAGTGCCTAAATTTAACCAAATACTAATTAGTAAAAATGGCCCCATCCCATCATAAATACACACCCTAACCCCTCCCATTATTAAGAAGATTGTCACCCTGACCTAAACCTAATAATTAGAACCATTGAATGACCTATATAGTTAATTAGACTGAGGGGGAACAAAGTGTAATAGCATGCCTCAATTTAAAGGCCCAATATTGGTGTCACTGTCTTGACCCTGGGGTCATGGGATATACGAGGAGTCACTCATGAGCATTAATGGGGGCTTCATGGTTGCAGTGATGGACTACATGTGGGCTTAGACCCTGTTGCCCCAAAGTGGCACGATGTACCCGGCCTGATATCATGAAAGTGTACCTGAGTGCTTGTGGGTGACACACTTACGGATTCTGTGATTCAAAGGTGTTCAAACACTGATTCAAGGAAGCATTACATGCTAAAGGCCAAAATGCCATGATGTGAAAAATTGGGAAATGTGATTTTCATTGCTCACCTGATGCATAGCACAGGTCCACAATCAAAACACATAGGGATTTACATGGAAATGTATGGTTAAGAGAGTCGGTTAGGGGCGACCGACCTTGCAAAAAGACACCTTCCAACAAAAAGGGACACTCCCAAATTAGAAACAGCCATAACTTGGCGAAAAAATGGAGGAATTTACCCATTTCTTTTTGTTTCTTATTTACTTTTTTATAAAATAATTTAATTTCTAATCGAAAAATTTTATAAGAGGTCGGGGATATATGCAAAAGCTGTGCAAAGGTGTTAGAGGAAAACACTTTCCCTCAGAGTGGAGGCTAGCCACGCCCACTACACACAAGTGAAGCTGCGCGCTCTGCGACATGCTCATTGTGCTTGGGAAATTCAACCAGACCGCATCGCTGCAAAAGCTCTTTTCACCTGGAAACTTCATAGAAAGACCATTTAAACCACAATTTTTTCGCCATAGTCAACTTTGGATACCTGATGAGATCTGCTAAGATCGAAACGCGTCGTGTCTTAGTAAAGTTGACGACTTCTACAACCTAATTTACTTGTCGCGTGTTGGAAGAAAGACACACGGACAAGGCCAAGAAAGGAGCAACAAAGCCCTTATCAGGGCTGAAGCATAACACCAGTCCTTCTAAGGGCTAAAGAAGATCAGTCCTTTTTAGGACTAAGAAGATTGCGGCCACGAAAAAGCAGACCCAGAAACCTGCGGGGATAGACCCAGTAGAGTAGGGCTGTGTTCATACATGAGCTCACACCGTGTCGTCCATAAAAAAACAAGCGGATTAGGTGAAGACGCCATGTTGAATTTCGTGATAGAGTAGCTAGCAGGCAGGCTCTCTCTGAAAAAAATCTGCTCAATTGAAACACAGTCTAAGGACTATTGAGAAACAATTGAAGCCAACGTCTGCATTAAAGACGTCAGACTGTCCGAGAAAAAAACAACAAAAAAACAACAAAAAAATCAAATTAAAAAAGGCAGTCATGAATACAGCATCAAATTCACTGGGCGACATGTCTAGCAGGAGAGAAGACAAACACCTGGGATCTGGGGCAGCTACACGCCCGCCCAGAGTACACTCCTCTAGTCCAAACATCCGCTCAGACCCACATTCACTGCAGAGGCCTCCCAGCGATAGACAGACGGTAGAGCCCTGGCGACAGCAATACAGGGCCTACCACACATTGGAACATCACAGGGACGAGTTATTGTCAGGTCAAGAACCAGAAAAGGACCTGACTAAGAGAGGCAGGGCACCCATGGCACCCAGACTGGTAGCTGCGTGTGATGGCAAAGGCTGCTACTCAGCCATTTGCACGAGTTGTAGACCACCGTACACAGGGGATATAGTCAGAGACGAACCACCACCAAACAATATAGATTGGGGTGATGAGACATATTGCCCGTGGCAGCCCTCACAGCAATAGACTGTGACCAGTCCATGACACTCTAAGGCATACTACACTAGAGGAGGGTTAATACAGAGAAAAAGCCCTCGGGATTGGCAAAAAAACAACTAGCCAGATCCCTGTCATCTCCCCAACTTAGATCAACATCAGGTGCCTAAGCGGCATGATATACCTGATAGCATAGAGATCAGTGGGGACAATAAGAAGGAGGAGAGGTCCAACCCATAACATGGGGATGGAGCAAAAACCATGCTCAAAGGTATGAAGGCAATTCACCACTTGGCCTATACCACTCAGGACACTCTTCCACCAGGGATTAATAAAATAACGAGACACATGATAGAGGCCATAAAACCGTTCAATCCAACTCCATAACTGTGTAGGAGACTAGTATGCTCCCACAGCAAGCAGCACAACATAAGACTGCAATGAGTGAGGAAACCAACAAAAGGTCCCCACAACAAACAAGTAAAGACTGAGGCTGTAATCAGTGAGGAGGCTAACAGACCCCCACAAACAGCACAGATCAAAACTGTACTTAATATCAGGGATCAAACCACAGTATATCCCTGACTTTGACATGCCCTCGTCTAATATTGACAGCTCTGTGACCAGCCAGAGACTGCAAGTAGGACCACGGCACTCGGCCTCGCTTTTACAGAAGCAGGTCAGAGGTCAAACACACCTGCTCAGTCAGGTAATGATTGAAGCGGTACAAGCCCTACAAAATCGTTTTCCCCTGGCAAAAACATGGGTGCCCTTGTTAAGATTATTCACAGCATCTGCCATGCCAATCTGCAGAGACACTGGAATATCTTAGCCATATAATAAGAGAAAGACTGAGAACCATGCCCCAATCCACTGCAGAAAGGCCTCCCAGTGTTAGCCAGGCACCTATCAGGGAGCCTTGGCAAGAATAATACTAAAATTTGGAATAGGATTGGAGGTCCTGCGGGACCAATGAAGGGGTAATGTGATGAATGAGGTGCCATTCTCCTATGATATAATTCCTGAAAGTCATCCATAAGAAATCATTTGTGAGAGAGACGATGTCCCCACAATCAAGCAGCATATGTAAGTCTGCTTGAGTAGTATTGAAGAAATATGTAAGTCTACATGATCAATCTATGGAATTAACATAGAGGGTAACAACTGCGGACAACATGACACCCCACACATACATATAACCAACTGACTAAAAAGGATAGAGAGTACAATAGCCACAGTGTCATCTGTCAGAGATGTAAACCTTCTGGACATCTACATTGACCATGACACGCCCCCCTAGAGATTAATAAACTGAATCAACTGATCAGTTTGAATATGACAGCTCTGTAGCACACAGTCAGAGACTGGAAATAGGTGGGAGGAACTGGACCCCCACAAGCAGCAAGACCCTATAAAGGTCTGCAACTTAGTTGGTGTCTGTCAGTGATGAAACCTTCCTGGACATCTATACTGACCATGACACATCTCTAGGAGGCCAACAAACTAGACCATTCTGTCTAGTCAAAAGACTTACTCAGAAGTGGCGTACTCATAACCTAAATTCAAGACACATGGGGACCATGTCTATTTGACACATGGCACAACTCAGAGAATGTTAGAGCATTAGCCGGGAAGGCCCAAACAAATGCTCTTATTCTGTCTCTCTGCCTCTCACTCATAGGCTTCAAATAGGGTAATGATACATATATTTCAAAAATTGGATTCGGGGAGCCATTTTTCAAGTTCATCTCATATGCTCATCCAAGCAGCCACCTGAAGGGATAAAAATATAGTGGAGGAGCGACCCTGGTGATGGGACACTCGGTGCAATGGAATGATGAGAGTGCATTGTGGTCTGGCAACAGACCACCGTGGTCGAGGCCTTTAGCTTCGACTACACCCTCCCCTTAAACCTAACCCGCCAGTTCCTAGCATTGCATCGACTGACCAGCCTCGTTGCTTTCTATACCCAAGGCTTAAACTAAATTAGGACTCTGATTTAAGGGACTTAAGATGAGATTGAACAGCAGTGAATGTAGCTAGTATCTACAATTGGATAGACAAGCGTTAAACAAACCCTTATTACAGGTCAAAACATGACCTTGGATGCCAACAAACTGCATAAAACAGTCATGTCTGGCAAAGGTCATGTTTGGACACCACTGTAAGACCATAATTAGGACCTTAAAAAATGATGCCTATTTTTAAAACACATAACATTGGACATGACTGACATGCAGAATTAAAAGCCCTGCCTGGCCTCCATTCATACACCAAAGCCCTGTTAGGCTTTTCTTAAACCACTAGATGGAACCCTAAACCTCTTTAAGACCTAAGTTTATTTTGCCCTCTTAAACCATACTTGACTCAATACCCTGTCCTCTTGATTTACTTTAATCCCAATACAGAAGGTAAACAAGAGAGTCATAACAGTGTTTAAGGTTCTCAATTTGAAAGCCCAATATTGGTGTCACTGTCTTGACCCTGGGGTCGCGGGGTGGGTGAGGAGTCCCTCCTGAGCATTGAGGGGTGCTTCGTGGTTTGGAGACCATGGGGATGTGCCTGGATGCTTGGGGGTGACACACTTGCGTATCCTGTGATTCAGAGGTGTTCAGGCATTGATCCAAGAAGGTATCATATGAGAAACACCATTCTTATGGGAGCACTTAGAGTATCATACCTCAACCTAAGTCTCTCCCAGCACTGTTGGGGTGTCATAAGACAGTGCCTGAACCTAAGGGAGGACTCTGGGCACCCTACCTAAGCCTAAGTTCCTCCCAGCACTGCTGGAGAGTCATAAACAGTGTCTCAACTTAATGGAGGACTTAGAGTATCATACCTAAACCTAAGTCTCTCCGAGCACTGTCTATATGTCAGACAGAGTGCCTAAACCTAACCAGCACTTTATACTGACATAACCACTACCCATCCCTTAACCCATAGCCTAACCAAGCCCATTAGTGCCTAAATTTAACCAAATACTAATTAGTAAAAATGGCCCCATCCCATCATAAATACACACCCTAACCCCTCCCATTATTAAGAAGATTGTCACCCTGACCTAAACCTAATAATTAGAACCATTGAATGACCTATATAGTTAATTAGACTGAGGGGGAACAAAGTGTAATAGCATGCCTCAATTTAAAGGCCCAATATTGGTGTCACTGTCTTGACCCTGGGGTCATGGGATATACGAGGAGTCACTCATGAGCATTAATGGGGGCTTCATGGTTGCAGTGATGGACTACATGTGGGCTTAGACCCTGTTGCCCCAAAGTGGCACGATGTACCCGGCCTGATATCATGAAAGTGTACCTGAGTGCTTGTGGGTGACACACTTACGGATTCTGTGATTCAAAGGTGTTCAAACACTGATTCAAGGAAGCATTACATGCTAAAGGCCAAAATGCCATGATGTGAAAAATTGGGAAATGTGATTTTCATTGCTCACCTGATGCATAGCACAGGTCCACAATCAAAACACATAGGGATTTACATGGAAATGTATGGTTAAGAGAGTCGGTTAGGGGCGACCGACCTTGCAAAAAGACACCTTCCAACAAAAAGGGACACTCCCAAATTAGAAACAGCCATAACTTGGCGAAAAAATGGAGGAATTTACCCATTTCTTTTTGTTTCTTATTTACTTTTTTATAAAATAATTTAATTTCTAATCGAAAAATTTTATAAGAGGTCGGGGATATATGCAAAAGCTGTGCAAAGGTGTTAGAGGAAAACACTTTCCCTCAGAGTGGAGGCTAGCCACGCCCACTACACACAAGTGAAGCTGCGCGCTCTGCGACATGCTCATTGTGCTTGGGAAATTCAACCAGACCGCATCGCTGCAAAAGCTCTTTTCACCTGGAAACTTCATAGAAAGACCATTTAAACCACAATTTTTTCGCCATAGTCAACTTTGGATACCTGATGAGATCTGCTAAGATCGAAACGCGTCGTGTCTTAGTAAAGTTGACGACTTCTACAACCTAATTTACTTGTCGCGTGTTGGAAGAAAGACACACGGACAAGGCCAAGAAAGGAGCAACAAAGCCCTTATCAGGGCTGAAGCATAACACCAGTCCTTCTAAGGGCTAAAGAAGATCAGTCCTTTTTAGGACTAAGAAGATTGCGGCCACGAAAAAGCAGACCCAGAAACCTGCGGGGATAGACCCAGTAGAGTAGGGCTGTGTTCATACATGAGCTCACACCGTGTCGTCCATAAAAAAACAAGCGGATTAGGTGAAGACGCCATGTTGAATTTCGTGATAGAGTAGCTAGCAGGCAGGCTCTCTCTGAAAAAAATCTGCTCAATTGAAACACAGTCTAAGGACTATTGAGAAACAATTGAAGCCAACGTCTGCATTAAAGACGTCAGACTGTCCGAGAAAAAAACAACAAAAAAACAACAAAAAAATCAAATTAAAAAAGGCAGTCATGAATACAGCATCAAATTCACTGGGCGACATGTCTAGCAGGAGAGAAGACAAACACCTGGGATCTGGGGCAGCTACACGCCCGCCCAGAGTACACTCCTCTAGTCCAAACATCCGCTCAGACCCACATTCACTGCAGAGGCCTCCCAGCGATAGACAGACGGTAGAGCCCTGGCGACAGCAATACAGGGCCTACCACACATTGGAACATCACAGGGACGAGTTATTGTCAGGTCAAGAACCAGAAAAGGACCTGACTAAGAGAGGCAGGGCACCCATGGCACCCAGACTGGTAGCTGCGTGTGATGGCAAAGGCTGCTACTCAGCCATTTGCACGAGTTGTAGACCACCGTACACAGGGGATATAGTCAGAGACGAACCACCACCAAACAATATAGATTGGGGTGATGAGACATATTGCCCGTGGCAGCCCTCACAGCAATAGACTGTGACCAGTCCATGACACTCTAAGGCATACTACACTAGAGGAGGGTTAATACAGAGAAAAAGCCCTCGGGATTGGCAAAAAAACAACTAGCCAGATCCCTGTCATCTCCCCAACTTAGATCAACATCAGGTGCCTAAGCGGCATGATATACCTGATAGCATAGAGATCAGTGGGGACAATAAGAAGGAGGAGAGGTCCAACCCATAACATGGGGATGGAGCAAAAACCATGCTCAAAGGTATGAAGGCAATTCACCACTTGGCCTATACCACTCAGGACACTCTTCCACCAGGGATTAATAAAATAACGAGACACATGATAGAGGCCATAAAACCGTTCAATCCAACTCCATAACTGTGTAGGAGACTAGTATGCTCCCACAGCAAGCAGCACAACATAAGACTGCAATGAGTGAGGAAACCAACAAAAGGTCCCCACAACAAACAAGTAAAGACTGAGGCTGTAATCAGTGAGGAGGCTAACAGACCCCCACAAACAGCACAGATCAAAACTGTACTTAATATCAGGGATCAAACCACAGTATATCCCTGACTTTGACATGCCCTCGTCTAATATTGACAGCTCTGTGACCAGCCAGAGACTGCAAGTAGGACCACGGCACTCGGCCTCGCTTTTACAGAAGCAGGTCAGAGGTCAAACACACCTGCTCAGTCAGGTAATGATTGAAGCGGTACAAGCCCTACAAAATCGTTTTCCCCTGGCAAAAACATGGGTGCCCTTGTTAAGATTATTCACAGCATCTGCCATGCCAATCTGCAGAGACACTGGAATATCTTAGCCATATAATAAGAGAAAGACTGAGAACCATGCCCCAATCCACTGCAGAAAGGCCTCCCAGTGTTAGCCAGGCACCTATCAGGGAGCCTTGGCAAGAATAATACTAAAATTTGGAATAGGATTGGAGGTCCTGCGGGACCAATGAAGGGGTAATGTGATGAATGAGGTGCCATTCTCCTATGATATAATTCCTGAAAGTCATCCATAAGAAATCATTTGTGAGAGAGACGATGTCCCCACAATCAAGCAGCATATGTAAGTCTGCTTGAGTAGTATTGAAGAAATATGTAAGTCTACATGATCAATCTATGGAATTAACATAGAGGGTAACAACTGCGGACAACATGACACCCCACACATACATATAACCAACTGACTAAAAAGGATAGAGAGTACAATAGCCACAGTGTCATCTGTCAGAGATGTAAACCTTCTGGACATCTACATTGACCATGACACGCCCCCCTAGAGATTAATAAACTGAATCAACTGATCAGTTTGAATATGACAGCTCTGTAGCACACAGTCAGAGACTGGAAATAGGTGGGAGGAACTGGACCCCCACAAGCAGCAAGACCCTATAAAGGTCTGCAACTTAGTTGGTGTCTGTCAGTGATGAAACCTTCCTGGACATCTATACTGACCATGACACATCTCTAGGAGGCCAACAAACTAGACCATTCTGTCTAGTCAAAAGACTTACTCAGAAGTGGCGTACTCATAACCTAAATTCAAGACACATGGGGACCATGTCTATTTGACACATGGCACAACTCAGAGAATGTTAGAGCATTAGCCGGGAAGGCCCAAACAAATGCTCTTATTCTGTCTCTCTGCCTCTCACTCATAGGCTTCAAATAGGGTAATGATACATATATTTCAAAAATTGGATTCGGGGAGCCATTTTTCAAGTTCATCTCATATGCTCATCCAAGCAGCCACCTGAAGGGATAAAAATATAGTGGAGGAGCGACCCTGGTGATGGGACACTCGGTGCAATGGAATGATGAGAGTGCATTGTGGTCTGGCAACAGACCACCGTGGTCGAGGCCTTTAGCTTCGACTACACCCTCCCCTTAAACCTAACCCGCCAGTTCCTAGCATTGCATCGACTGACCAGCCTCGTTGCTTTCTATACCCAAGGCTTAAACTAAATTAGGACTCTGATTTAAGGGACTTAAGATGAGATTGAACAGCAGTGAATGTAGCTAGTATCTACAATTGGATAGACAAGCGTTAAACAAACCCTTATTACAGGTCAAAACATGACCTTGGATGCCAACAAACTGCATAAAACAGTCATGTCTGGCAAAGGTCATGTTTGGACACCACTGTAAGACCATAATTAGGACCTTAAAAAATGATGCCTATTTTTAAAACACATAACATTGGACATGACTGACATGCAGAATTAAAAGCCCTGCCTGGCCTCCACTCATACACCAAAGCCCTGTTAGGCTTTTCTTAAACCACTAGATGGAATCCTAAACCTCTTTAAGACCTAAGTTTATTTTGCCCTCTTAAACCATACTTGACTCAATACCCTGTCCTCTTGATTTACTTTAATCCCAATACAGAAGGTAAACAAGAGAGTCATAACAGTGTTTAAGGTTCTCAATTTGAAAGCCCAATATTGGTGTCACTGTCTTGACCCTGGGGTCGCGGGGTGGGTGAGGAGTCCCTCCTGAGCATTGAGGGGTGCTTCGTGGTTTGGAGACCATGGGGATGTGCCTGGATGCTTGGGGGTGACACACTTGCGTATCCTGTGATTCAGAGGTGTTCAGGCATTGATCCAAGAAGGTATCATATGAGAAACACCATTCTTATGGGAGCACTTAGAGTATCATACCTCAACCTAAGTCTCTCCCAGCACTGTTGGGGTGTCATAAGACAGTGCCTGAACCTAAGGGAGGACTCTGGGCACCCTACCTAAGCCTAAGTTCCTCCCAGCACTGCTGGAGAGTCATAAACAGTGTCTCAACTTAATGGAGGACTTAGAGTATCATACCTAAACCTAAGTCTCTCCGAGCACTGTCTATATGTCAGACAGAGTGCCTAAACCTAACCAGCACTTTATACTGACATAACCACTACCCATCCCTTAACCCATAGCCTAACCAAGCCCATTAGTGCCTAAATTTAACCAAATACTAATTAGTAAAAATGGCCCCATCCCATCATAAATACACACCCTAACCCCTCCCATTATTAAGAAGATTGTCACCCTGACCTAAACCTAATAATTAGAACCATTGAATGACCTATATAGTTAATTAGACTGAGGGGGAACAAAGTGTAATAGCATGCCTCAATTTAAAGGCCCAATATTGGTGTCACTGTCTTGACCCTGGGGTCATGGGATATACGAGGAGTCACTCATGAGCATTAATGGGGGCTTCATGGTTGCAGTGATGGACTACATGTGGGCTTAGACCCTGTTGCCCCAAAGTGGCACGATGTACCCGGCCTGATATCATGAAAGTGTACCTGAGTGCTTGTGGGTGACACACTTACGGATTCTGTGATTCAAAGGTGTTCAAACACTGATTCAAGGAAGCATTACATGCTAAAGGCCAAAATGCCATGATGTGAAAAATTGGGAAATGTGATTTTCATTGCTCACCTGATGCATAGCACAGGTCCACAATCAAAACACATAGGGATTTACATGGAAATGTATGGTTAAGAGAGTCGGTTAGGGGCGACCGACCTTGCAAAAAGACACCTTCCAACAAAAAGGGACACTCCCAAATTAGAAACAGCCATAACTTGGCGAAAAAATGGAGGAATTTACCCATTTCTTTTTGTTTCTTATTTACTTTTTTATAAAATAATTTAATTTCTAATCGAAAAATTTTATAAGAGGTCGGGGATATATGCAAAAGCTGTGCAAAGGTGTTAGAGGAAAACACTTTCCCTCAGAGTGGAGGCTAGCCACGCCCACTACACACAAGTGAAGCTGCGCGCTCTGCGACATGCTCATTGTGCTTGGGAAATTCAACCAGACCGCATCGCTGCAAAAGCTCTTTTCACCTGGAAACTTCATAGAAAGACCATTTAAACCACAATTTTTTCGCCATAGTCAACTTTGGATACCTGATGAGATCTGCTAAGATCGAAACGCGTCGTGTCTTAGTAAAGTTGACGACTTCTACAACCTAATTTACTTGTCGCGTGTTGGAAGAAAGACACACGGACAAGGCCAAGAAAGGAGCAACAAAGCCCTTATCAGGGCTGAAGCATAACACCAGTCCTTCTAAGGGCTAAAGAAGATCAGTCCTTTTTAGGACTAAGAAGATTGCGGCCACGAAAAAGCAGACCCAGAAACCTGCGGGGATAGACCCAGTAGAGTAGGGCTGTGTTCATACATGAGCTCACACCGTGTCGTCCATAAAAAAACAAGCGGATTAGGTGAAGACGCCATGTTGAATTTCGTGATAGAGTAGCTAGCAGGCAGGCTCTCTCTGAAAAAAATCTGCTCAATTGAAACACAGTCTAAGGACTATTGAGAAACAATTGAAGCCAACGTCTGCATTAAAGACGTCAGACTGTCCGAGAAAAAAACAACAAAAAAACAACAAAAAAATCAAATTAAAAAAGGCAGTCATGAATACAGCATCAAATTCACTGGGCGACATGTCTAGCAGGAGAGAAGACAAACACCTGGGATCTGGGGCAGCTACACGCCCGCCCAGAGTACACTCCTCTAGTCCAAACATCCGCTCAGACCCACATTCACTGCAGAGGCCTCCCAGCGATAGACAGACGGTAGAGCCCTGGCGACAGCAATACAGGGCCTACCACACATTGGAACATCACAGGGACGAGTTATTGTCAGGTCAAGAACCAGAAAAGGACCTGACTAAGAGAGGCAGGGCACCCATGGCACCCAGACTGGTAGCTGCGTGTGATGGCAAAGGCTGCTACTCAGCCATTTGCACGAGTTGTAGACCACCGTACACAGGGGATATAGTCAGAGACGAACCACCACCAAACAATATAGATTGGGGTGATGAGACATATTGCCCGTGGCAGCCCTCACAGCAATAGACTGTGACCAGTCCATGACACTCTAAGGCATACTACACTAGAGGAGGGTTAATACAGAGAAAAAGCCCTCGGGATTGGCAAAAAAACAACTAGCCAGATCCCTGTCATCTCCCCAACTTAGATCAACATCAGGTGCCTAAGCGGCATGATATACCTGATAGCATAGAGATCAGTGGGGACAATAAGAAGGAGGAGAGGTCCAACCCATAACATGGGGATGGAGCAAAAACCATGCTCAAAGGTATGAAGGCAATTCACCACTTGGCCTATACCACTCAGGACACTCTTCCACCAGGGATTAATAAAATAACGAGACACATGATAGAGGCCATAAAACCGTTCAATCCAACTCCATAACTGTGTAGGAGACTAGTATGCTCCCACAGCAAGCAGCACAACATAAGACTGCAATGAGTGAGGAAACCAACAAAAGGTCCCCACAACAAACAAGTAAAGACTGAGGCTGTAATCAGTGAGGAGGCTAACAGACCCCCACAAACAGCACAGATCAAAACTGTACTTAATATCAGGGATCAAACCACAGTATATCCCTGACTTTGACATGCCCTCGTCTAATATTGACAGCTCTGTGACCAGCCAGAGACTGCAAGTAGGACCACGGCACTCGGCCTCGCTTTTACAGAAGCAGGTCAGAGGTCAAACACACCTGCTCAGTCAGGTAATGATTGAAGCGGTACAAGCCCTACAAAATCGTTTTCCCCTGGCAAAAACATGGGTGCCCTTGTTAAGATTATTCACAGCATCTGCCATGCCAATCTGCAGAGACACTGGAATATCTTAGCCATATAATAAGAGAAAGACTGAGAACCATGCCCCAATCCACTGCAGAAAGGCCTCCCAGTGTTAGCCAGGCACCTATCAGGGAGCCTTGGCAAGAATAATACTAAAATTTGGAATAGGATTGGAGGTCCTGCGGGACCAATGAAGGGGTAATGTGATGAATGAGGTGCCATTCTCCTATGATATAATTCCTGAAAGTCATCCATAAGAAATCATTTGTGAGAGAGACGATGTCCCCACAATCAAGCAGCATATGTAAGTCTGCTTGAGTAGTATTGAAGAAATATGTAAGTCTACATGATCAATCTATGGAATTAACATAGAGGGTAACAACTGCGGACAACATGACACCCCACACATACATATAACCAACTGACTAAAAAGGATAGAGAGTACAATAGCCACAGTGTCATCTGTCAGAGATGTAAACCTTCTGGACATCTACATTGACCATGACACGCCCCCCTAGAGATTAATAAACTGAATCAACTGATCAGTTTGAATATGACAGCTCTGTAGCACACAGTCAGAGACTGGAAATAGGTGGGAGGAACTGGACCCCCACAAGCAGCAAGACCCTATAAAGGTCTGCAACTTAGTTGGTGTCTGTCAGTGATGAAACCTTCCTGGACATCTATACTGACCATGACACATCTCTAGGAGGCCAACAAACTAGACCATTCTGTCTAGTCAAAAGACTTACTCAGAAGTGGCGTACTCATAACCTAAATTCAAGACACATGGGGACCATGTCTATTTGACACATGGCACAACTCAGAGAATGTTAGAGCATTAGCCGGGAAGGCCCAAACAAATGCTCTTATTCTGTCTCTCTGCCTCTCACTCATAGGCTTCAAATAGGGTAATGATACATATATTTCAAAAATTGGATTCGGGGAGCCATTTTTCAAGTTCATCTCATATGCTCATCCAAGCAGCCACCTGAAGGGATAAAAATATAGTGGAGGAGCGACCCTGGTGATGGGACACTCGGTGCAATGGAATGATGAGAGTGCATTGTGGTCTGGCAACAGACCACCGTGGTCGAGGCCTTTAGCTTCGACTACACCCTCCCCTTAAACCTAACCCGCCAGTTCCTAGCATTGCATCGACTGACCAGCCTCGTTGCTTTCTATACCCAAGGCTTAAACTAAATTAGGACTCTGATTTAAGGGACTTAAGATGAGATTGAACAGCAGTGAATGTAGCTAGTATCTACAATTGGATAGACAAGCGTTAAACAAACCCTTATTACAGGTCAAAACATGACCTTGGATGCCAACAAACTGCATAAAACAGTCATGTCTGGCAAAGGTCATGTTTGGACACCACTGTAAGACCATAATTAGGACCTTAAAAAATGATGCCTATTTTTAAAACACATAACATTGGACATGACTGACATGCAGAATTAAAAGCCCTGCCTGGCCTCCATTCATACACCAAAGCCCTGTTAGGCTTTTCTTAAACCACTAGATGGAACCCTAAACCTCTTTAAGACCTAAGTTTATTTTGCCCTCTTAAACCATACTTGACTCAATACCCTGTCCTCTTGATTTACTTTAATCCCAATACAGAAGGTAAACAAGAGAGTCATAACAGTGTTTAAGGTTCTCAATTTGAAAGCCCAATATTGGTGTCACTGTCTTGACCCTGGGGTCGCGGGGTGGGTGAGGAGTCCCTCCTGAGCATTGAGGGGTGCTTCGTGGTTTGGAGACCATGGGGATGTGCCTGGATGCTTGGGGGTGACACACTTGCGTATCCTGTGATTCAGAGGTGTTCAGGCATTGATCCAAGAAGGTATCATATGAGAAACACCATTCTTATGGGAGCACTTAGAGTATCATACCTCAACCTAAGTCTCTCCCAGCACTGTTGGGGTGTCATAAGACAGTGCCTGAACCTAAGGGAGGACTCTGGGCACCCTACCTAAGCCTAAGTTCCTCCCAGCACTGCTGGAGAGTCATAAACAGTGTCTCAACTTAATGGAGGACTTAGAGTATCATACCTAAACCTAAGTCTCTCCGAGCACTGTCTATATGTCAGACAGAGTGCCTAAACCTAACCAGCACTTTATACTGACATAACCACTACCCATCCCTTAACCCATAGCCTAACCAAGCCCATTAGTGCCTAAATTTAACCAAATACTAATTAGTAAAAATGGCCCCATCCCATCATAAATACACACCCTAACCCCTCCCATTATTAAGAAGATTGTCACCCTGACCTAAACCTAATAATTAGAACCATTGAATGACCTATATAGTTAATTAGACTGAGGGGGAACAAAGTGTAATAGCATGCCTCAATTTAAAGGCCCAATATTGGTGTCACTGTCTTGACCCTGGGGTCATGGGATATACGAGGAGTCACTCATGAGCATTAATGGGGGCTTCATGGTTGCAGTGATGGACTACATGTGGGCTTAGACCCTGTTGCCCCAAAGTGGCACGATGTACCCGGCCTGATATCATGAAAGTGTACCTGAGTGCTTGTGGGTGACACACTTACGGATTCTGTGATTCAAAGGTGTTCAAACACTGATTCAAGGAAGCATTACATGCTAAAGGCCAAAATGCCATGATGTGAAAAATTGGGAAATGTGATTTTCATTGCTCACCTGATGCATAGCACAGGTCCACAATCAAAACACATAGGGATTTACATGGAAATGTATGGTTAAGAGAGTCGGTTAGGGGCGACCGACCTTGCAAAAAGACACCTTCCAACAAAAAGGGACACTCCCAAATTAGAAACAGCCATAACTTGGCGAAAAAATGGAGGAATTTACCCATTTCTTTTTGTTTCTTATTTACTTTTTTATAAAATAATTTAATTTCTAATCGAAAAATTTTATAAGAGGTCGGGGATATATGCAAAAGCTGTGCAAAGGTGTTAGAGGAAAACACTTTCCCTCAGAGTGGAGGCTAGCCACGCCCACTACACACAAGTGAAGCTGCGCGCTCTGCGACATGCTCATTGTGCTTGGGAAATTCAACCAGACCGCATCGCTGCAAAAGCTCTTTTCACCTGGAAACTTCATAGAAAGACCATTTAAACCACAATTTTTTCGCCATAGTCAACTTTGGATACCTGATGAGATCTGCTAAGATCGAAACGCGTCGTGTCTTAGTAAAGTTGACGACTTCTACAACCTAATTTACTTGTCGCGTGTTGGAAGAAAGACACACGGACAAGGCCAAGAAAGGAGCAACAAAGCCCTTATCAGGGCTGAAGCATAACACCAGTCCTTCTAAGGGCTAAAGAAGATCAGTCCTTTTTAGGACTAAGAAGATTGCGGCCACGAAAAAGCAGACCCAGAAACCTGCGGGGATAGACCCAGTAGAGTAGGGCTGTGTTCATACATGAGCTCACACCGTGTCGTCCATAAAAAAACAAGCGGATTAGGTGAAGACGCCATGTTGAATTTCGTGATAGAGTAGCTAGCAGGCAGGCTCTCTCTGAAAAAAATCTGCTCAATTGAAACACAGTCTAAGGACTATTGAGAAACAATTGAAGCCAACGTCTGCATTAAAGACGTCAGACTGTCCGAGAAAAAAACAACAAAAAAACAACAAAAAAATCAAATTAAAAAAGGCAGTCATGAATACAGCATCAAATTCACTGGGCGACATGTCTAGCAGGAGAGAAGACAAACACCTGGGATCTGGGGCAGCTACACGCCCGCCCAGAGTACACTCCTCTAGTCCAAACATCCGCTCAGACCCACATTCACTGCAGAGGCCTCCCAGCGATAGACAGACGGTAGAGCCCTGGCGACAGCAATACAGGGCCTACCACACATTGGAACATCACAGGGACGAGTTATTGTCAGGTCAAGAACCAGAAAAGGACCTGACTAAGAGAGGCAGGGCACCCATGGCACCCAGACTGGTAGCTGCGTGTGATGGCAAAGGCTGCTACTCAGCCATTTGCACGAGTTGTAGACCACCGTACACAGGGGATATAGTCAGAGACGAACCACCACCAAACAATATAGATTGGGGTGATGAGACATATTGCCCGTGGCAGCCCTCACAGCAATAGACTGTGACCAGTCCATGACACTCTAAGGCATACTACACTAGAGGAGGGTTAATACAGAGAAAAAGCCCTCGGGATTGGCAAAAAAACAACTAGCCAGATCCCTGTCATCTCCCCAACTTAGATCAACATCAGGTGCCTAAGCGGCATGATATACCTGATAGCATAGAGATCAGTGGGGACAATAAGAAGGAGGAGAGGTCCAACCCATAACATGGGGATGGAGCAAAAACCATGCTCAAAGGTATGAAGGCAATTCACCACTTGGCCTATACCACTCAGGACACTCTTCCACCAGGGATTAATAAAATAACGAGACACATGATAGAGGCCATAAAACCGTTCAATCCAACTCCATAACTGTGTAGGAGACTAGTATGCTCCCACAGCAAGCAGCACAACATAAGACTGCAATGAGTGAGGAAACCAACAAAAGGTCCCCACAACAAACAAGTAAAGACTGAGGCTGTAATCAGTGAGGAGGCTAACAGACCCCCACAAACAGCACAGATCAAAACTGTACTTAATATCAGGGATCAAACCACAGTATATCCCTGACTTTGACATGCCCTCGTCTAATATTGACAGCTCTGTGACCAGCCAGAGACTGCAAGTAGGACCACGGCACTCGGCCTCGCTTTTACAGAAGCAGGTCAGAGGTCAAACACACCTGCTCAGTCAGGTAATGATTGAAGCGGTACAAGCCCTACAAAATCGTTTTCCCCTGGCAAAAACATGGGTGCCCTTGTTAAGATTATTCACAGCATCTGCCATGCCAATCTGCAGAGACACTGGAATATCTTAGCCATATAATAAGAGAAAGACTGAGAACCATGCCCCAATCCACTGCAGAAAGGCCTCCCAGTGTTAGCCAGGCACCTATCAGGGAGCCTTGGCAAGAATAATACTAAAATTTGGAATAGGATTGGAGGTCCTGCGGGACCAATGAAGGGGTAATGTGATGAATGAGGTGCCATTCTCCTATGATATAATTCCTGAAAGTCATCCATAAGAAATCATTTGTGAGAGAGACGATGTCCCCACAATCAAGCAGCATATGTAAGTCTGCTTGAGTAGTATTGAAGAAATATGTAAGTCTACATGATCAATCTATGGAATTAACATAGAGGGTAACAACTGCGGACAACATGACACCCCACACATACATATAACCAACTGACTAAAAAGGATAGAGAGTACAATAGCCACAGTGTCATCTGTCAGAGATGTAAACCTTCTGGACATCTACATTGACCATGACACGCCCCCCTAGAGATTAATAAACTGAATCAACTGATCAGTTTGAATATGACAGCTCTGTAGCACACAGTCAGAGACTGGAAATAGGTGGGAGGAACTGGACCCCCACAAGCAGCAAGACCCTATAAAGGTCTGCAACTTAGTTGGTGTCTGTCAGTGATGAAACCTTCCTGGACATCTATACTGACCATGACACATCTCTAGGAGGCCAACAAACTAGACCATTCTGTCTAGTCAAAAGACTTACTCAGAAGTGGCGTACTCATAACCTAAATTCAAGACACATGGGGACCATGTCTATTTGACACATGGCACAACTCAGAGAATGTTAGAGCATTAGCCGGGAAGGCCCAAACAAATGCTCTTATTCTGTCTCTCTGCCTCTCACTCATAGGCTTCAAATAGGGTAATGATACATATATTTCAAAAATTGGATTCGGGGAGCCATTTTTCAAGTTCATCTCATATGCTCATCCAAGCAGCCACCTGAAGGGATAAAAATATAGTGGAGGAGCGACCCTGGTGATGGGACACTCGGTGCAATGGAATGATGAGAGTGCATTGTGGTCTGGCAACAGACCACCGTGGTCGAGGCCTTTAGCTTCGACTACACCCTCCCCTTAAACCTAACCCGCCAGTTCCTAGCATTGCATCGACTGACCAGCCTCGTTGCTTTCTATACCCAAGGCTTAAACTAAATTAGGACTCTGATTTAAGGGACTTAAGATGAGATTGAACAGCAGTGAATGTAGCTAGTATCTACAATTGGATAGACAAGCGTTAAACAAACCCTTATTACAGGTCAAAACATGACCTTGGATGCCAACAAACTGCATAAAACAGTCATGTCTGGCAAAGGTCATGTTTGGACACCACTGTAAGACCATAATTAGGACCTTAAAAAATGATGCCTATTTTTAAAACACATAACATTGGACATGACTGACATGCAGAATTAAAAGCCCTGCCTGGCCTCCATTCATACACCAAAGCCCTGTTAGGCTTTTCTTAAACCACTAGATGGAACCCTAAACCTCTTTAAGACCTAAGTTTATTTTGCCCTCTTAAACCATACTTGACTCAATACCCTGTCCTCTTGATTTACTTTAATCCCAATACAGAAGGTAAACAAGAGAGTCATAACAGTGTTTAAGGTTCTCAATTTGAAAGCCCAATATTGGTGTCACTGTCTTGACCCTGGGGTCGCGGGGTGGGTGAGGAGTCCCTCCTGAGCATTGAGGGGTGCTTCGTGGTTTGGAGACCATGGGGATGTGCCTGGATGCTTGGGGGTGACACACTTGCGTATCCTGTGATTCAGAGGTGTTCAGGCATTGATCCAAGAAGGTATCATATGAGAAACACCATTCTTATGGGAGCACTTAGAGTATCATACCTCAACCTAAGTCTCTCCCAGCACTGTTGGGGTGTCATAAGACAGTGCCTGAACCTAAGGGAGGACTCTGGGCACCCTACCTAAGCCTAAGTTCCTCCCAGCACTGCTGGAGAGTCATAAACAGTGTCTCAACTTAATGGAGGACTTAGAGTATCATACCTAAACCTAAGTCTCTCCGAGCACTGTCTATATGTCAGACAGAGTGCCTAAACCTAACCAGCACTTTATACTGACATAACCACTACCCATCCCTTAACCCATAGCCTAACCAAGCCCATTAGTGCCTAAATTTAACCAAATACTAATTAGTAAAAATGGCCCCATCCCATCATAAATACACACCCTAACCCCTCCCATTATTAAGAAGATTGTCACCCTGACCTAAACCTAATAATTAGAACCATTGAATGACCTATATAGTTAATTAGACTGAGGGGGAACAAAGTGTAATAGCATGCCTCAATTTAAAGGCCCAATATTGGTGTCACTGTCTTGACCCTGGGGTCATGGGATATACGAGGAGTCACTCATGAGCATTAATGGGGGCTTCATGGTTGCAGTGATGGACTACATGTGGGCTTAGACCCTGTTGCCCCAAAGTGGCACGATGTACCCGGCCTGATATCATGAAAGTGTACCTGAGTGCTTGTGGGTGACACACTTACGGATTCTGTGATTCAAAGGTGTTCAAACACTGATTCAAGGAAGCATTACATGCTAAAGGCCAAAATGCCATGATGTGAAAAATTGGGAAATGTGATTTTCATTGCTCACCTGATGCATAGCACAGGTCCACAATCAAAACACATAGGGATTTACATGGAAATGTATGGTTAAGAGAGTCGGTTAGGGGCGACCGACCTTGCAAAAAGACACCTTCCAACAAAAAGGGACACTCCCAAATTAGAAACAGCCATAACTTGGCGAAAAAATGGAGGAATTTACCCATTTCTTTTTGTTTCTTATTTACTTTTTTATAAAATAATTTAATTTCTAATCGAAAAATTTTATAAGAGGTCGGGGATATATGCAAAAGCTGTGCAAAGGTGTTAGAGGAAAACACTTTCCCTCAGAGTGGAGGCTAGCCACGCCCACTACACACAAGTGAAGCTGCGCGCTCTGCGACATGCTCATTGTGCTTGGGAAATTCAACCAGACCGCATCGCTGCAAAAGCTCTTTTCACCTGGAAACTTCATAGAAAGACCATTTAAACCACAATTTTTTCGCCATAGTCAACTTTGGATACCTGATGAGATCTGCTAAGATCGAAACGCGTCGTGTCTTAGTAAAGTTGACGACTTCTACAACCTAATTTACTTGTCGCGTGTTGGAAGAAAGACACACGGACAAGGCCAAGAAAGGAGCAACAAAGCCCTTATCAGGGCTGAAGCATAACACCAGTCCTTCTAAGGGCTAAAGAAGATCAGTCCTTTTTAGGACTAAGAAGATTGCGGCCACGAAAAAGCAGACCCAGAAACCTGCGGGGATAGACCCAGTAGAGTAGGGCTGTGTTCATACATGAGCTCACACCGTGTCGTCCATAAAAAAACAAGCGGATTAGGTGAAGACGCCATGTTGAATTTCGTGATAGAGTAGCTAGCAGGCAGGCTCTCTCTGAAAAAAATCTGCTCAATTGAAACACAGTCTAAGGACTATTGAGAAACAATTGAAGCCAACGTCTGCATTAAAGACGTCAGACTGTCCGAGAAAAAAACAACAAAAAAACAACAAAAAAATCAAATTAAAAAAGGCAGTCATGAATACAGCATCAAATTCACTGGGCGACATGTCTAGCAGGAGAGAAGACAAACACCTGGGATCTGGGGCAGCTACACGCCCGCCCAGAGTACACTCCTCTAGTCCAAACATCCGCTCAGACCCACATTCACTGCAGAGGCCTCCCAGCGATAGACAGACGGTAGAGCCCTGGCGACAGCAATACAGGGCCTACCACACATTGGAACATCACAGGGACGAGTTATTGTCAGGTCAAGAACCAGAAAAGGACCTGACTAAGAGAGGCAGGGCACCCATGGCACCCAGACTGGTAGCTGCGTGTGATGGCAAAGGCTGCTACTCAGCCATTTGCACGAGTTGTAGACCACCGTACACAGGGGATATAGTCAGAGACGAACCACCACCAAACAATATAGATTGGGGTGATGAGACATATTGCCCGTGGCAGCCCTCACAGCAATAGACTGTGACCAGTCCATGACACTCTAAGGCATACTACACTAGAGGAGGGTTAATACAGAGAAAAAGCCCTCGGGATTGGCAAAAAAACAACTAGCCAGATCCCTGTCATCTCCCCAACTTAGATCAACATCAGGTGCCTAAGCGGCATGATATACCTGATAGCATAGAGATCAGTGGGGACAATAAGAAGGAGGAGAGGTCCAACCCATAACATGGGGATGGAGCAAAAACCATGCTCAAAGGTATGAAGGCAATTCACCACTTGGCCTATACCACTCAGGACACTCTTCCACCAGGGATTAATAAAATAACGAGACACATGATAGAGGCCATAAAACCGTTCAATCCAACTCCATAACTGTGTAGGAGACTAGTATGCTCCCACAGCAAGCAGCACAACATAAGACTGCAATGAGTGAGGAAACCAACAAAAGGTCCCCACAACAAACAAGTAAAGACTGAGGCTGTAATCAGTGAGGAGGCTAACAGACCCCCACAAACAGCACAGATCAAAACTGTACTTAATATCAGGGATCAAACCACAGTATATCCCTGACTTTGACATGCCCTCGTCTAATATTGACAGCTCTGTGACCAGCCAGAGACTGCAAGTAGGACCACGGCACTCGGCCTCGCTTTTACAGAAGCAGGTCAGAGGTCAAACACACCTGCTCAGTCAGGTAATGATTGAAGCGGTACAAGCCCTACAAAATCGTTTTCCCCTGGCAAAAACATGGGTGCCCTTGTTAAGATTATTCACAGCATCTGCCATGCCAATCTGCAGAGACACTGGAATATCTTAGCCATATAATAAGAGAAAGACTGAGAACCATGCCCCAATCCACTGCAGAAAGGCCTCCCAGTGTTAGCCAGGCACCTATCAGGGAGCCTTGGCAAGAATAATACTAAAATTTGGAATAGGATTGGAGGTCCTGCGGGACCAATGAAGGGGTAATGTGATGAATGAGGTGCCATTCTCCTATGATATAATTCCTGAAAGTCATCCATAAGAAATCATTTGTGAGAGAGACGATGTCCCCACAATCAAGCAGCATATGTAAGTCTGCTTGAGTAGTATTGAAGAAATATGTAAGTCTACATGATCAATCTATGGAATTAACATAGAGGGTAACAACTGCGGACAACATGACACCCCACACATACATATAACCAACTGACTAAAAAGGATAGAGAGTACAATAGCCACAGTGTCATCTGTCAGAGATGTAAACCTTCTGGACATCTACATTGACCATGACACGCCCCCCTAGAGATTAATAAACTGAATCAACTGATCAGTTTGAATATGACAGCTCTGTAGCACACAGTCAGAGACTGGAAATAGGTGGGAGGAACTGGACCCCCACAAGCAGCAAGACCCTATAAAGGTCTGCAACTTAGTTGGTGTCTGTCAGTGATGAAACCTTCCTGGACATCTATACTGACCATGACACATCTCTAGGAGGCCAACAAACTAGACCATTCTGTCTAGTCAAAAGACTTACTCAGAAGTGGCGTACTCATAACCTAAATTCAAGACACATGGGGACCATGTCTATTTGACACATGGCACAACTCAGAGAATGTTAGAGCATTAGCCGGGAAGGCCCAAACAAATGCTCTTATTCTGTCTCTCTGCCTCTCACTCATAGGCTTCAAATAGGGTAATGATACATATATTTCAAAAATTGGATTCGGGGAGCCATTTTTCAAGTTCATCTCATATGCTCATCCAAGCAGCCACCTGAAGGGATAAAAATATAGTGGAGGAGCGACCCTGGTGATGGGACACTCGGTGCAATGGAATGATGAGAGTGCATTGTGGTCTGGCAACAGACCACCGTGGTCGAGGCCTTTAGCTTCGACTACACCCTCCCCTTAAACCTAACCCGCCAGTTCCTAGCATTGCATCGACTGACCAGCCTCGTTGCTTTCTATACCCAAGGCTTAAACTAAATTAGGACTCTGATTTAAGGGACTTAAGATGAGATTGAACAGCAGTGAATGTAGCTAGTATCTACAATTGGATAGACAAGCGTTAAACAAACCCTTATTACAGGTCAAAACATGACCTTGGATGCCAACAAACTGCATAAAACAGTCATGTCTGGCAAAGGTCATGTTTGGACACCACTGTAAGACCATAATTAGGACCTTAAAAAATGATGCCTATTTTTAAAACACATAACATTGGACATGACTGACATGCAGAATTAAAAGCCCTGCCTGGCCTCCATTCATACACCAAAGCCCTGTTAGGCTTTTCTTAAACCACTAGATGGAACCCTAAACCTCTTTAAGACCTAAGTTTATTTTGCCCTCTTAAACCATACTTGACTCAATACCCTGTCCTCTTGATTTACTTTAATCCCAATACAGAAGGTAAACAAGAGAGTCATAACAGTGTTTAAGGTTCTCAATTTGAAAGCCCAATATTGGTGTCACTGTCTTGACCCTGGGGTCGCGGGGTGGGTGAGGAGTCCCTCCTGAGCATTGAGGGGTGCTTCGTGGTTTGGAGACCATGGGGATGTGCCTGGATGCTTGGGGGTGACACACTTGCGTATCCTGTGATTCAGAGGTGTTCAGGCATTGATCCAAGAAGGTATCATATGAGAAACACCATTCTTATGGGAGCACTTAGAGTATCATACCTCAACCTAAGTCTCTCCCAGCACTGTTGGGGTGTCATAAGACAGTGCCTGAACCTAAGGGAGGACTCTGGGCACCCTACCTAAGCCTAAGTTCCTCCCAGCACTGCTGGAGAGTCATAAACAGTGTCTCAACTTAATGGAGGACTTAGAGTATCATACCTAAACCTAAGTCTCTCCGAGCACTGTCTATATGTCAGACAGAGTGCCTAAACCTAACCAGCACTTTATACTGACATAACCACTACCCATCCCTTAACCCATAGCCTAACCAAGCCCATTAGTGCCTAAATTTAACCAAATACTAATTAGTAAAAATGGCCCCATCCCATCATAAATACACACCCTAACCCCTCCCATTATTAAGAAGATTGTCACCCTGACCTAAACCTAATAATTAGAACCATTGAATGACCTATATAGTTAATTAGACTGAGGGGGAACAAAGTGTAATAGCATGCCTCAATTTAAAGGCCCAATATTGGTGTCACTGTCTTGACCCTGGGGTCATGGGATATACGAGGAGTCACTCATGAGCATTAATGGGGGCTTCATGGTTGCAGTGATGGACTACATGTGGGCTTAGACCCTGTTGCCCCAAAGTGGCACGATGTACCCGGCCTGATATCATGAAAGTGTACCTGAGTGCTTGTGGGTGACACACTTACGGATTCTGTGATTCAAAGGTGTTCAAACACTGATTCAAGGAAGCATTACATGCTAAAGGCCAAAATGCCATGATGTGAAAAATTGGGAAATGTGATTTTCATTGCTCACCTGATGCATAGCACAGGTCCACAATCAAAACACATAGGGATTTACATGGAAATGTATGGTTAAGAGAGTCGGTTAGGGGCGACCGACCTTGCAAAAAGACACCTTCCAACAAAAAGGGACACTCCCAAATTAGAAACAGCCATAACTTGGCGAAAAAATGGAGGAATTTACCCATTTCTTTTTGTTTCTTATTTACTTTTTTATAAAATAATTTAATTTCTAATCGAAAAATTTTATAAGAGGTCGGGGATATATGCAAAAGCTGTGCAAAGGTGTTAGAGGAAAACACTTTCCCTCAGAGTGGAGGCTAGCCACGCCCACTACACACAAGTGAAGCTGCGCGCTCTGCGACATGCTCATTGTGCTTGGGAAATTCAACCAGACCGCATCGCTGCAAAAGCTCTTTTCACCTGGAAACTTCATAGAAAGACCATTTAAACCACAATTTTTTCGCCATAGTCAACTTTGGATACCTGATGAGATCTGCTAAGATCGAAACGCGTCGTGTCTTAGTAAAGTTGACGACTTCTACAACCTAATTTACTTGTCGCGTGTTGGAAGAAAGACACACGGACAAGGCCAAGAAAGGAGCAACAAAGCCCTTATCAGGGCTGAAGCATAACACCAGTCCTTCTAAGGGCTAAAGAAGATCAGTCCTTTTTAGGACTAAGAAGATTGCGGCCACGAAAAAGCAGACCCAGAAACCTGCGGGGATAGACCCAGTAGAGTAGGGCTGTGTTCATACATGAGCTCACACCGTGTCGTCCATAAAAAAACAAGCGGATTAGGTGAAGACGCCATGTTGAATTTCGTGATAGAGTAGCTAGCAGGCAGGCTCTCTCTGAAAAAAATCTGCTCAATTGAAACACAGTCTAAGGACTATTGAGAAACAATTGAAGCCAACGTCTGCATTAAAGACGTCAGACTGTCCGAGAAAAAAACAACAAAAAAACAACAAAAAAATCAAATTAAAAAAGGCAGTCATGAATACAGCATCAAATTCACTGGGCGACATGTCTAGCAGGAGAGAAGACAAACACCTGGGATCTGGGGCAGCTACACGCCCGCCCAGAGTACACTCCTCTAGTCCAAACATCCGCTCAGACCCACATTCACTGCAGAGGCCTCCCAGCGATAGACAGACGGTAGAGCCCTGGCGACAGCAATACAGGGCCTACCACACATTGGAACATCACAGGGACGAGTTATTGTCAGGTCAAGAACCAGAAAAGGACCTGACTAAGAGAGGCAGGGCACCCATGGCACCCAGACTGGTAGCTGCGTGTGATGGCAAAGGCTGCTACTCAGCCATTTGCACGAGTTGTAGACCACCGTACACAGGGGATATAGTCAGAGACGAACCACCACCAAACAATATAGATTGGGGTGATGAGACATATTGCCCGTGGCAGCCCTCACAGCAATAGACTGTGACCAGTCCATGACACTCTAAGGCATACTACACTAGAGGAGGGTTAATACAGAGAAAAAGCCCTCGGGATTGGCAAAAAAACAACTAGCCAGATCCCTGTCATCTCCCCAACTTAGATCAACATCAGGTGCCTAAGCGGCATGATATACCTGATAGCATAGAGATCAGTGGGGACAATAAGAAGGAGGAGAGGTCCAACCCATAACATGGGGATGGAGCAAAAACCATGCTCAAAGGTATGAAGGCAATTCACCACTTGGCCTATACCACTCAGGACACTCTTCCACCAGGGATTAATAAAATAACGAGACACATGATAGAGGCCATAAAACCGTTCAATCCAACTCCATAACTGTGTAGGAGACTAGTATGCTCCCACAGCAAGCAGCACAACATAAGACTGCAATGAGTGAGGAAACCAACAAAAGGTCCCCGACAACAAACAAGTAAAGACTGAGGCTGTAATCAGTGAGGAGGCTAACAGACCCCCACAAACAGCACAGATCAAAACTGTACTTAATATCAGGGATCAAACCACAGTATATCCCTGACTTTGACATGCCCTCGTCTAATATTGACAGCTCTGTGACCAGCCAGAGACTGCAAGTAGGACCACGGCACTCGGCCTCGCTTTTACAGAAGCAGGTCAGAGGTCAAACACACCTGCTCAGTCAGGTAATGATTGAAGCGGTACAAGCCCTACAAAATCGTTTTCCCCTGGCAAAAACATGGGTGCCCTTGTTAAGATTATTCACAGCATCTGCCATGCCAATCTGCAGAGACACTGGAATATCTTAGCCATATAATAAGAGAAAGACTGAGAACCATGCCCCAATCCACTGCAGAAAGGCCTCCCAGTGTTAGCCAGGCACCTATCAGGGAGCCTTGGCAAGAATAATACTAAAATTTGGAATAGGATTGGAGGTCCTGCGGGACCAATGAAGGGGTAATGTGATGAATGAGGTGCCATTCTCCTATGATATAATTCCTGAAAGTCATCCATAAGAAATCATTTGTGAGAGAGACGATGTCCCCACAATCAAGCAGCATATGTAAGTCTGCTTGAGTAGTATTGAAGAAATATGTAAGTCTACATGATCAATCTATGGAATTAACATAGAGGGTAACAACTGCGGACAACATGACACCCCACACATACATATAACCAACTGACTAAAAAGGATAGAGAGTACAATAGCCACAGTGTCATCTGTCAGAGATGTAAACCTTCTGGACATCTACATTGACCATGACACGCCCCCCTAGAGATTAATAAACTGAATCAACTGATCAGTTTGAATATGACAGCTCTGTAGCACACAGTCAGAGACTGGAAATAGGTGGGAGGAACTGGACCCCCACAAGCAGCAAGACCCTATAAAGGTCTGCAACTTAGTTGGTGTCTGTCAGTGATGAAACCTTCCTGGACATCTATACTGACCATGACACATCTCTAGGAGGCCAACAAACTAGACCATTCTGTCTAGTCAAAAGACTTACTCAGAAGTGGCGTACTCATAACCTAAATTCAAGACACATGGGGACCATGTCTATTTGACACATGGCACAACTCAGAGAATGTTAGAGCATTAGCCGGGAAGGCCCAAACAAATGCTCTTATTCTGTCTCTCTGCCTCTCACTCATAGGCTTCAAATAGGGTAATGATACATATATTTCAAAAATTGGATTCGGGGAGCCATTTTTCAAGTTCATCTCATATGCTCATCCAAGCAGCCACCTGAAGGGATAAAAATATAGTGGAGGAGCGACCCTGGTGATGGGACACTCGGTGCAATGGAATGATGAGAGTGCATTGTGGTCTGGCAACAGACCACCGTGGTCGAGGCCTTTAGCTTCGACTACACCCTCCCCTTAAACCTAACCCGCCAGTTCCTAGCATTGCATCGACTGACCACGCCTCGTTGCTTTCTATACCCAAGGCTTAAACTAAATTAGGACTCTGATTTAAGGGACTTAAGATGAGATTGAACAGCAGTGAATGTAGCTAGTATCTACAATTGGATAGACAAGCGTTAAACAAACCCTTATTACAGGTCAAAACATGACCTTGGATGCCAACAAACTGCATAAAACAGTCATGTCTGGCAAAGGTCATGTTTGGACACCACTGTAAGACCATAATTAGGACCTTAAAAAATGATGCCTATTTTTAAAACACATAACATTGGACATGACTGACATGCAGAATTAAAAGCCCTGCCTGGCCTCCATTCATACACCAAAGCCCTGTTAGGCTTTTCTTAAACCACTAGATGGAACCCTAAACCTCTTTAAGACCTAAGTTTATTTTGCCCTCTTAAACCATACTTGACTCAATACCCTGTCCTCTTGATTTACTTTAATCCCAATACAGAAGGTAAACAAGAGAGTCATAACAGTGTTTAAGGTTCTCAATTTGAAAGCCCAATATTGGTGTCACTGTCTTGACCCTGGGGTCGCGGGGTGGGTGAGGAGTCCCTCCTGAGCATTGAGGGGTGCTTCGTGGTTTGGAGACCATGGGGATGTGCCTGGATGCTTGGGGGTGACACACTTGCGTATCCTGTGATTCAGAGGTGTTCAGGCATTGATCCAAGAAGGTATCATATGAGAAACACCATTCTTATGGGAGCACTTAGAGTATCATACCTCAACCTAAGTCTCTCCCAGCACTGTTGGGGTGTCATAAGACAGTGCCTGAACCTAAGGGAGGACTCTGGGCACCCTACCTAAGCCTAAGTTCCTCCCAGCACTGCTGGAGAGTCATAAACAGTGTCTCAACTTAATGGAGGACTTAGAGTATCATACCTAAACCTAAGTCTCTCCGAGCACTGTCTATATGTCAGACAGAGTGCCTAAACCTAACCAGCACTTTATACTGACATAACCACTACCCATCCCTTAACCCATAGCCTAACCAAGCCCATTAGTGCCTAAATTTAACCAAATACTAATTAGTAAAAATGGCCCCATCCCATCATAAATACACACCCTAACCCCTCCCATTATTAAGAAGATTGTCACCCTGACCTAAACCTAATAATTAGAACCATTGAATGACCTATATAGTTAATTAGACTGAGGGGGAACAAAGTGTAATAGCATGCCTCAATTTAAAGGCCCAATATTGGTGTCACTGTCTTGACCCTGGGGTCATGGGATATACGAGGAGTCACTCATGAGCATTAATGGGGGCTTCATGGTTGCAGTGATGGACTACATGTGGGCTTAGACCCTGTTGCCCCAAAGTGGCACGATGTACCCGGCCTGATATCATGAAAGTGTACCTGAGTGCTTGTGGGTGACACACTTACGGATTCTGTGATTCAAAGGTGTTCAAACACTGATTCAAGGAAGCATTACATGCTAAAGGCCAAAATGCCATGATGTGAAAAATTGGGAAATGTGATTTTCATTGCTCACCTGATGCATAGCACAGGTCCACAATCAAAACACATAGGGATTTACATGGAAATGTATGGTTAAGAGAGTCGGTTAGGGGCGACCGACCTTGCAAAAAGACACCTTCCAACAAAAAGGGACACTCCCAAATTAGAAACAGCCATAACTTGGCGAAAAAATGGAGGAATTTACCCATTTCTTTTTGTTTCTTATTTACTTTTTTATAAAATAATTTAATTTCTAATCGAAAAATTTTATAAGAGGTCGGGGATATATGCAAAAGCTGTGCAAAGGTGTTAGAGGAAAACACTTTCCCTCAGAGTGGAGGCTAGCCACGCCCACTACACACAAGTGAAGCTGCGCGCTCTGCGACATGCTCATTGTGCTTGGGAAATTCAACCAGACCGCATCGCTGCAAAAGCTCTTTTCACCTGGAAACTTCATAGAAAGACCATTTAAACCACAATTTTTTCGCCATAGTCAACTTTGGATACCTGATGAGATCTGCTAAGATCGAAACGCGTCGTGTCTTAGTAAAGTTGACGACTTCTACAACCTAATTTACTTGTCGCGTGTTGGAAGAAAGACACACGGACAAGGCCAAGAAAGGAGCAACAAAGCCCTTATCAGGGCTGAAGCATAACACCAGTCCTTCTAAGGGCTAAAGAAGATCAGTCCTTTTTAGGACTAAGAAGATTGCGGCCACGAAAAAGCAGACCCAGAAACCTGCGGGGATAGACCCAGTAGAGTAGGGCTGTGTTCATACATGAGCTCACACCGTGTCGTCCATAAAAAAACAAGCGGATTAGGTGAAGACGCCATGTTGAATTTCGTGATAGAGTAGCTAGCAGGCAGGCTCTCTCTGAAAAAAATCTGCTCAATTGAAACACAGTCTAAGGACTATTGAGAAACAATTGAAGCCAACGTCTGCATTAAAGACGTCAGACTGTCCGAGAAAAAAACAACAAAAAAACAACAAAAAAATCAAATTAAAAAAGGCAGTCATGAATACAGCATCAAATTCACTGGGCGACATGTCTAGCAGGAGAGAAGACAAACACCTGGGATCTGGGGCAGCTACACGCCCGCCCAGAGTACACTCCTCTAGTCCAAACATCCGCTCAGACCCACATTCACTGCAGAGGCCTCCCAGCGATAGACAGACGGTAGAGCCCTGGCGACAGCAATACAGGGCCTACCACACATTGGAACATCACAGGGACGAGTTATTGTCAGGTCAAGAACCAGAAAAGGACCTGACTAAGAGAGGCAGGGCACCCATGGCACCCAGACTGGTAGCTGCGTGTGATGGCAAAGGCTGCTACTCAGCCATTTGCACGAGTTTAGACCACCGTACACAGGGGATATAGTCAGAGACGAACCACCACCAAACAATATAGATTGGGGTGATGAGACATATTGCCCGTGGCAGCCCTCACAGCAATAGACTGTGACCAGTCCATGACACTCTAAGGCATACTACACTAGAGGAGGGTTAATACAGAGAAAAAGCCCTCGGGATTGGCAAAAAAACAACTAGCCAGATCCCTGTCATCTCCCCAACTTAGATCAACATCAGGTGCCTAAGCGGCATGATATACCTGATAGCATAGAGATCAGTGGGGACAATAAGAAGGAGGAGAGGTCCAACCCATAACATGGGGATGGAGCAAAAACCATGCTCAAAGGTATGAAGGCAATTCACCACTTGGCCTATACCACTCAGGACACTCTTCCACCAGGGATTAATAAAATAACGAGACACATGATAGAGGCCATAAAACCGTTCAATCCAACTCCATAACTGTGTAGGAGACTAGTATGCTCCCACAGCAAGCAGCACAACATAAGACTGCAATGAGTGAGGAAACCAACAAAAGGTCCCCACAACAAACAAGTAAAGACTGAGGCTGTAATCAGTGAGGAGGCTAACAGACCCCCACAAACAGCACAGATCAAAACTGTACTTAATATCAGGGATCAAACCACAGTATATCCCTGACTTTGACATGCCCTCGTCTAATATTGACAGCTCTGTGACCAGCCAGAGACTGCAAGTAGGACCACGGCACTCGGCCTCGCTTTTACAGAAGCAGGTCAGAGGTCAAACACACCTGCTCAGTCAGGTAATGATTGAAGCGGTACAAGCCCTACAAAATCGTTTTCCCCTGGCAAAAACATGGGTGCCCTTGTTAAGATTATTCACAGCATCTGCCATGCCAATCTGCAGAGACACTGGAATATCTTAGCCATATAATAAGAGAAAGACTGAGAACCATGCCCCAATCCACTGCAGAAAGGCCTCCCAGTGTTAGCCAGGCACCTATCAGGGAGCCTTGGCAAGAATAATACTAAAATTTGGAATAGGATTGGAGGTCCTGCGGGACCAATGAAGGGGTAATGTGATGAATGAGGTGCCATTCTCCTATGATATAATTCCTGAAAGTCATCCATAAGAAATCATTTGTGAGAGAGACGATGTCCCCACAATCAAGCAGCATATGTAAGTCTGCTTGAGTAGTATTGAAGAAATATGTAAGTCTACATGATCAATCTATGGAATTAACATAGAGGGTAACAACTGCGGACAACATGACACCCCACACATACATATAACCAACTGACTAAAAAGGATAGAGAGTACAATAGCCACAGTGTCATCTGTCAGAGATGTAAACCTTCTGGACATCTACATTGACCATGACACGCCCCCCTAGAGATTAATAAACTGAATCAACTGATCAGTTTGAATATGACAGCTCTGTAGCACACAGTCAGAGACTGGAAATAGGTGGGAGGAACTGGACCCCCACAAGCAGCAAGACCCTATAAAGGTCTGCAACTTAGTTGGTGTCTGTCAGTGATGAAACCTTCCTGGACATCTATACTGACCATGACACATCTCTAGGAGGCCAACAAACTAGACCATTCTGTCTAGTCAAAAGACTTACTCAGAAGTGGCGTACTCATAACCTAAATTCAAGACACATGGGGACCATGTCTATTTGACACATGGCACAACTCAGAGAATGTTAGAGCATTAGCCGGGAAGGCCCAAACAAATGCTCTTATTCTGTCTCTCTGCCTCTCACTCATAGGCTTCAAATAGGGTAATGATACATATATTTCAAAAATTGGATTCGGGGAGCCATTTTTCAAGTTCATCTCATATGCTCATCCAAGCAGCCACCTGAAGGGATAAAAATATAGTGGAGGAGCGACCCTGGTGATGGGACACTCGGTGCAATGGAATGATGAGAGTGCATTGTGGTCTGGCAACAGACCACCGTGGTCGAGGCCTTTAGCTTCGACTACACCCTCCCCTTAAACCTAACCCGCCAGTTCCTAGCATTGCATCGACTGACCAGCCTCGTTGCTTTCTATACCCAAGGCTTAAACTAAATTAGGACTCTGATTTAAGGGACTTAAGATGAGATTGAACAGCAGTGAATGTAGCTAGTATCTACAATTGGATAGACAAGCGTTAAACAAACCCTTATTACAGGTCAAAACATGACCTTGGATGCCAACAAACTGCATAAAACAGTCATGTCTGGCAAAGGTCATGTTTGGACACCACTGTAAGACCATAATTAGGACCTTAAAAAATGATGCCTATTTTTAAAACACATAACATTGGACATGACTGACATGCAGAATTAAAAGCCCTGCCTGGCCTCCATTCATACACCAAAGCCCTGTTAGGCTTTTCTTAAACCACTAGATGGAACCCTAAACCTCTTTAAGACCTAAGTTTATTTTGCCCTCTTAAACCATACTTGACTCAATACCCTGTCCTCTTGATTTACTTTAATCCCAATACAGAAGGTAAACAAGAGAGTCATAACAGTGTTTAAGGTTCTCAATTTGAAAGCCCAATATTGGTGTCACTGTCTTGACCCTGGGGTCGCGGGGTGGGTGAGGAGTCCCTCCTGAGCATTGAGGGGTGCTTCGTGGTTTGGAGACCATGGGGATGTGCCTGGATGCTTGGGGGTGACACACTTGCGTATCCTGTGATTCAGAGGTGTTCAGGCATTGATCCAAGAAGGTATCATATGAGAAACACCATTCTTATGGGAGCACTTAGAGTATCATACCTCAACCTAAGTCTCTCCCAGCACTGTTGGGGTGTCATAAGACAGTGCCTGAACCTAAGGGAGGACTCTGGGCACCCTACCTAAGCCTAAGTTCCTCCCAGCACTGCTGGAGAGTCATAAACAGTGTCTCAACTTAATGGAGGACTTAGAGTATCATACCTAAACCTAAGTCTCTCCGAGCACTGTCTATATGTCAGACAGAGTGCCTAAACCTAACCAGCACTTTATACTGACATAACCACTACCCATCCCTTAACCCATAGCCTAACCAAGCCCATTAGTGCCTAAATTTAACCAAATACTAATTAGTAAAAATGGCCCCATCCCATCATAAATACACACCCTAACCCCTCCCATTATTAAGAAGATTGTCACCCTGACCTAAACCTAATAATTAGAACCATTGAATGACCTATATAGTTAATTAGACTGAGGGGGAACAAAGTGTAATAGCATGCCTCAATTTAAAGGCCCAATATTGGTGTCACTGTCTTGACCCTGGGGTCATGGGATATACGAGGAGTCACTCATGAGCATTAATGGGGGCTTCATGGTTGCAGTGATGGACTACATGTGGGCTTAGACCCTGTTGCCCCAAAGTGGCACGATGTACCCGGCCTGATATCATGAAAGTGTACCTGAGTGCTTGTGGGTGACACACTTACGGATTCTGTGATTCAAAGGTGTTCAAACACTGATTCAAGGAAGCATTACATGCTAAAGGCCAAAATGCCATGATGTGAAAAATTGGGAAATGTGATTTTCATTGCTCACCTGATGCATAGCACAGGTCCACAATCAAAACACATAGGGATTTACATGGAAATGTATGGTTAAGAGAGTCGGTTAGGGGCGACCGACCTTGCAAAAAGACACCTTCCAACAAAAAGGGACACTCCCAAATTAGAAACAGCCATAACTTGGCGAAAAAATGGAGGAATTTACCCATTTCTTTTTGTTTCTTATTTACTTTTTTATAAAATAATTTAATTTCTAATCGAAAAATTTTATAAGAGGTCGGGGATATATGCAAAAGCTGTGCAAAGGTGTTAGAGGAAAACACTTTCCCTCAGAGTGGAGGCTAGCCACGCCCACTACACACAAGTGAAGCTGCGCGCTCTGCGACATGCTCATTGTGCTTGGGAAATTCAACCAGACCGCATCGCTGCAAAAGCTCTTTTCACCTGGAAACTTCATAGAAAGACCATTTAAACCACAATTTTTTCGCCATAGTCAACTTTGGATACCTGATGAGATCTGCTAAGATCGAAACGCGTCGTGTCTTAGTAAAGTTGACGACTTCTACAACCTAATTTACTTGTCGCGTGTTGGAAGAAAGACACACGGACAAGGCCAAGAAAGGAGCAACAAAGCCCTTATCAGGGCTGAAGCATAACACCAGTCCTTCTAAGGGCTAAAGAAGATCAGTCCTTTTTAGGACTAAGAAGATTGCGGCCACGAAAAAGCAGACCCAGAAACCTGCGGGGATAGACCCAGTAGAGTAGGGCTGTGTTCATACATGAGCTCACACCGTGTCGTCCATAAAAAAACAAGCGGATTAGGTGAAGACGCCATGTTGAATTTCGTGATAGAGTAGCTAGCAGGCAGGCTCTCTCTGAAAAAAATCTGCTCAATTGAAACACAGTCTAAGGACTATTGAGAAACAATTGAAGCCAACGTCTGCATTAAAGACGTCAGACTGTCCGAGAAAAAAACAACAAAAAAACAACAAAAAAATCAAATTAAAAAAGGCAGTCATGAATACAGCATCAAATTCACTGGGCGACATGTCTAGCAGGAGAGAAGACAAACACCTGGGATCTGGGGCAGCTACACGCCCGCCCAGAGTACACTCCTCTAGTCCAAACATCCGCTCAGACCCACATTCACTGCAGAGGCCTCCCAGCGATAGACAGACGGTAGAGCCCTGGCGACAGCAATACAGGGCCTACCACACATTGGAACATCACAGGGACGAGTTATTGTCAGGTCAAGAACCAGAAAAGGACCTGACTAAGAGAGGCAGGGCACCCATGGCACCCAGACTGGTAGCTGCGTGTGATGGCAAAGGCTGCTACTCAGCCATTTGCACGAGTTGTAGACCACCGTACACAGGGGATATAGTCAGAGACGAACCACCACCAAACAATATAGATTGGGGTGATGAGACATATTGCCCGTGGCAGCCCTCACAGCAATAGACTGTGACCAGTCCATGACACTCTAAGGCATACTACACTAGAGGAGGGTTAATACAGAGAAAAAGCCCTCGGGATTGGCAAAAAAACAACTAGCCAGATCCCTGTCATCTCCCCAACTTAGATCAACATCAGGTGCCTAAGCGGCATGATATACCTGATAGCATAGAGATCAGTGGGGACAATAAGAAGGAGGAGAGGTCCAACCCATAACATGGGGATGGAGCAAAAACCATGCTCAAAGGTATGAAGGCAATTCACCACTTGGCCTATACCACTCAGGACACTCTTCCACCAGGGATTAATAAAATAACGAGACACATGATAGAGGCCATAAAACCGTTCAATCCAACTCCATAACTGTGTAGGAGACTAGTATGCTCCCACAGCAAGCAGCACAACATAAGACTGCAATGAGTGAGGAAACCAACAAAAGGTCCCCACAACAAACAAGTAAAGACTGAGGCTGTAATCAGTGAGGAGGCTAACAGACCCCCACAAACAGCACAGATCAAAACTGTACTTAATATCAGGGATCAAACCACAGTATATCCCTGACTTTGACATGCCCTCGTCTAATATTGACAGCTCTGTGACCAGCCAGAGACTGCAAGTAGGACCACGGCACTCGGCCTCGCTTTTACAGAAGCAGGTCAGAGGTCAAACACACCTGCTCAGTCAGGTAATGATTGAAGCGGTACAAGCCCTACAAAATCGTTTTCCCCTGGCAAAAACATGGGTGCCCTTGTTAAGATTATTCACAGCATCTGCCATGCCAATCTGCAGAGACACTGGAATATCTTAGCCATATAATAAGAGAAAGACTGAGAACCATGCCCCAATCCACTGCAGAAAGGCCTCCCAGTGTTAGCCAGGCACCTATCAGGGAGCCTTGGCAAGAATAATACTAAAATTTGGAATAGGATTGGAGGTCCTGCGGGACCAATGAAGGGGTAATGTGATGAATGAGGTGCCATTCTCCTATGATATAATTCCTGAAAGTCATCCATAAGAAATCATTTGTGAGAGAGACGATGTCCCCACAATCAAGCAGCATATGTAAGTCTGCTTGAGTAGTATTGAAGAAATATGTAAGTCTACATGATCAATCTATGGAATTAACATAGAGGGTAACAACTGCGGACAACATGACACCCCACACATACATATAACCAACTGACTAAAAAGGATAGAGAGTACAATAGCCACAGTGTCATCTGTCAGAGATGTAAACCTTCTGGACATCTACATTGACCATGACACGCCCCCCTAGAGATTAATAAACTGAATCAACTGATCAGTTTGAATATGACAGCTCTGTAGCACACAGTCAGAGACTGGAAATAGGTGGGAGGAACTGGACCCCCACAAGCAGCAAGACCCTATAAAGGTCTGCAACTTAGTTGGTGTCTGTCAGTGATGAAACCTTCCTGGACATCTATACTGACCATGACACATCTCTAGGAGGCCAACAAACTAGACCATTCTGTCTAGTCAAAAGACTTACTCAGAAGTGGCGTACTCATAACCTAAATTCAAGACACATGGGGACCATGTCTATTTGACACATGGCACAACTCAGAGAATGTTAGAGCATTAGCCGGGAAGGCCCAAACAAATGCTCTTATTCTGTCTCTCTGCCTCTCACTCATAGGCTTCAAATAGGGTAATGATACATATATTTCAAAAATTGGATTCGGGGAGCCATTTTTCAAGTTCATCTCATATGCTCATCCAAGCAGCCACCTGAAGGGATAAAAATATAGTGGAGGAGCGACCCTGGTGATGGGACACTCGGTGCAATGGAATGATGAGAGTGCATTGTGGTCTGGCAACAGACCACCGTGGTCGAGGCCTTTAGCTTCGACTACACCCTCCCCTTAAACCTAACCCGCCAGTTCCTAGCATTGCATCGACTGACCAGCCTCGTTGCTTTCTATACCCAAGGCTTAAACTAAATTAGGACTCTGATTTAAGGGACTTAAGATGAGATTGAACAGCAGTGAATGTAGCTAGTATCTACAATTGGATAGACAAGCGTTAAACAAACCCTTATTACAGGTCAAAACATGACCTTGGATGCCAACAAACTGCATAAAACAGTCATGTCTGGCAAAGGTCATGTTTGGACACCACTGTAAGACCATAATTAGGACCTTAAAAAATGATGCCTATTTTTAAAACACATAACATTGGACATGACTGACATGCAGAATTAAAAGCCCTGCCTGGCCTCCATTCATACACCAAAGCCCTGTTAGGCTTTTCTTAAACCACTAGATGGAACCCTAAACCTCTTTAAGACCTAAGTTTATTTTGCCCTCTTAAACCATACTTGACTCAATACCCTGTCCTCTTGATTTACTTTAATCCCAATACAGAAGGTAAACAAGAGAGTCATAACAGTGTTTAAGGTTCTCAATTTGAAAGCCCAATATTGGTGTCACTGTCTTGACCCTGGGGTCGCGGGTGGGGTGAGGAGTCCCTCCTGAGCATTGAGGGGTGCTTCGTGGTTTGGAGACCATGGGGATGTGCCTGGATGCTTGGGGGTGACACACTTGCGTATCCTGTGATTCAGAGGTGTTCAGGCATTGATCCAAGAAGGTATCATATGAGAAACACCATTCTTATGGGAGCACTTAGAGTATCATACCTCAACCTAAGTCTCTCCCAGCACTGTTGGGGTGTCATAAGACAGTGCCTGAACCTAAGGGAGGACTCTGGGCACCCTACCTAAGCCTAAGTTCCTCCCAGCACTGCTGGAGAGTCATAAACAGTGTCTCAACTTAATGGAGGACTTAGAGTATCATACCTAAACCTAAGTCTCTCCGAGCACTGTCTATATGTCAGACAGAGTGCCTAAACCTAACCAGCACTTTATACTGACATAACCACTACCCATCCCTTAACCCATAGCCTAACCAAGCCCATTAGTGCCTAAATTTAACCAAATACTAATTAGTAAAAATGGCCCCATCCCATCATAAATACACACCCTAACCCCTCCCATTATTAAGAAGATTGTCACCCTGACCTAAACCTAATAATTAGAACCATTGAATGACCTATATAGTTAATTAGACTGAGGGGGAACAAAGTGTAATAGCATGCCTCAATTTTAAAGGCCCAATATTGGTGTCACTGTCTTGACCCTGGGGTCATGGGATATACGAGGAGTCACTCATGAGCATTAATGGGGGCTTCATGGTTGCAGTGATGGACTACATGTGGGCTTAGACCCTGTTGCCCCAAAGTGGCACGATGTACCCGGCCTGATATCATGAAAGTGTACCTGAGTGCTTGTGGGTGACACACTTACGGATTCTGTGATTCAAAGGTGTTCAAACACTGATTCAAGGAAGCATTACATGCTAAAGGCCAAAATGCCATGATGTGAAAAATTGGGAAATGTGATTTTCATTGCTCACCTGATGCATAGCACAGGTCCACAATCAAAACACATAGGGATTTACATGGAAATGTATGGTTAAGAGAGTCGGTTAGGGGCGACCGACCTTGCAAAAAGACACCTTCCAACAAAAAGGGACACTCCCAAATTAGAAACAGCCATAACTTGGCGAAAAAATGGAGGAATTTACCCATTTCTTTTTGTTTCTTATTTACTTTTTATAAATAATTTAATTTCTAATCGAAAAATTTTATAAGAGGTCGGGGATATATGCAAAAGCTGTGCAAAGGTGTTAGAGGAAAACACTTTCCCTCAGAGTGGAGGCTAGCCACGCCCACTACACACAAGTGAAGCTGCGCGCTCTGCGACATGCTCATTGTGCTTGGGAAATTCACCAGACCGCATCGCTGCAAAAGCTCTTTTCACCTGAAACTTCATAGAAAGACCATTTAAACCACAATTTTTTCGCCATAGTCAACTTTGGATACCTGATGAGATCTGCTAAGATCGAAACGCGTCGTGTCTTAGTAAAGTTGACGACTTCTACAACCTAATTTACTTGTCGCGTGTTGGAAGAAAGACACACGGACAAGGCCAAGAAAGGAGCAACAAAGCCCTATCAGGGCTGAAGCATAACACCAGTCCTTCTAAGGGCTAAAGAAGATCAGTCCTTTTTAGGACTAAGAAGATTGCGGCCACGAAAAAGCAGACCCAGAAACCTGCGGGGATAGACCCAGTAGAGTAGGGCTGTGTTCATACATGAGCTCACACCGTGTCGTCCATAAAAAAACAAGCGGATTAGGTGAAGACGCCATGTTGAATTTCGTGATAGAGTAGCTAGCAGGCAGGCTCTCTCTGAAAAAAATCTGCTCAATTGAAACACAGTCTAAGGACTATTGAGAAACAATTGAAGCCAACGTCTGCATTAAAGACGTCAGACTGTCCGAGAAAAAAACAACAAAAAACAACAAAAAAATCAAATTAAAAAAGGCAGTCATGAATACAGCATCAAATTCACTGGGCGACATGTCTAGCAGGAGAGAAGACAAACACCTGGGATCTGGGGCAGCTACACGCCCGCCCAGAGTACACTCCTCTAGTCCAAACATCCGCTCAGACCCACATTCACTGCAGAGGCCCTCCCAGCGATAGACAGACGGTAGAGCCCTGGCGACAGCAATACAGGGCCTACCACACATTGGAACATCACAGGGACGAGTTATTGTCAGGTCAAGAACCAGAAAAGGACCTGACTAAGAGAGGCAGGGCACCCATGGCACCCAGACTGGTAGCTGCGTGTGATGGCAAAGGCTGCTACTCAGCCATTTGCACGAGTTGTAGACCACCGTACACAGGGGATATAGTCAGAGACGAACCACCACCAAACAATATAGATTGGGGTGATGAGACATATTGCCCGTGGCAGCCCTCACAGCAATAGACTGTGACCAGTCCATGACACTCTAAGGCATACTACACTAGAGGAGGGTTAATACAGAGAAAAAGCCCTCGGGATTGGCAAAAAAACAACTAGCCAGATCCCTGTCATCTCCCCAACTTAGATCAACATCAGGTGCCTAAGCGGCATGATATACCTGATAGCATAGAGATCAGTGTGGGACAATAAGAAGGAGGAGGTCCAAACCCATAACATGGGGATGGAGCAAAAACCATGCTCAAAGGTATGAAGGCAATTCACCACTTGGCCTATACCACTCAGGACACTCTTCCACCAGGGATTAATAAAATAACGAGACACATGATAGAGGCCATAAAACCGTTCAATCCAACTCCATAACTGTGTAGGAGACTAGTATGCTCCCACAGCAAGCAGCACAACATAAGACTGCAATGAGTGAGGAAACCAACAAAAGGTCCCCACAACAAACAAGTAAAGACTGAGGCTGTAATCAGTGAGGAGGCTAACAGACCCCCACAAACAGCACAGATCAAAACTGTACTTAATATCAGGGATCAAACCACAGTATATCCCTGACTTTGACATGCCCTCGTCTAATATTGACAGCTCTGTGACCAGCCAGAGACTGCAAGTAGGACCACGGCACTCGGCCTCGCTTTTACAGAAGCAGGTCAGAGGTCAAACACACCTGCTCAGTCAGGTAATGATTGAAGCGGTACAAGCCCTACAAAATCGTTTTCCCCCTGGCAAAAACATGGGTGCCCTTGTTAAGATTATTCACAGCATCTGCCATGCCAATCTGCAGAGACACTGGAATATCTTAGCCATATAATAAGAGAAAGACTGAGAACCATGCCCCAATCCACTGCAGAAAGGCCTCCAGTGTTAGCCAGGCACCTATCAGGGAGCCTTGGCAAGAATAATACTAAAATTTGGAATAGGATTGGAGGTCCTGCGGGACCAATGAAGGGGTAATGTGATGAATGAGGTGCCATTCTCCTATGATATAATTCCTGAAAGTCATCCATAAGAAATCATTTGTGAGAGAGACGATGTCCCCACAATCAAGCAGCATATGTAAGTCTGCTTGAGTAGTATTGAAGAAATATGTAAGTCTACATGATCAATCTATGGAATTAAACATAGAGGGTAACAACTGCGGACAACATGACACCCCACACATACATATAACCAACTGACTAAAAAGGATAGAGAGTACAATAGCCACAGTGTCATCTGTCAGAGATGTAAACCTTCTGGACATCTACATTGACCATGACACGCCCCCTAGAGATTAATAAACTGAATCAACTGATCAGTTTGAATATGACAGCTCTGTAGCACACAGTCAGAGACTGGAAATAGGTGGGAGGAACTGGACCCCCACAAGCAGCAAGACCCTATAAAGGTCTGCAACTTAGTTGGTGTCTGTCAGTGATGAACCTTCCTGGACATCTATACTGACCATGACACATCTCTAGGAGGCCAACAAACTAGACCATTCTGTCTAGTCAAAAGACTTACTCAGAAGTGGCGTACTCATAACCTAAATTCAAGACACATGGGGACCATGTCTATTTGACACATGGCACAACTCAGAGAATGTTAGAGCATTAGCCGGGAAGGCCCAAACAAATGCTCTTATTCTGTCTCTCTGCCTCTCACTCATAGGCTTCAAATAGGGTAATGATACATATATTTCAAAAATTGGATTCGGGGAGCCATTTTTCAAGTTCATCTCATATGCTCATCCAAGCAGCCACCTGAAGGGATAAAAATATAGTGGAGGAGCGACCCTGGTGATGGGACACTCGGTGCAATGGAATGATGAGAGTGCATTGTGGTCTGGCAACAGACCACCGTGGTCGAGGCCTTTAGCTTCGACTACACCCTCCCCTTAAACCTAACCCGCCAGTTCCTAGCATTGCATCGACTGACCAGCCTCGTTGCTTTCTATACCCAAGGCTTAAACTAAATTAGGACTCTGATTTAAGGGACTTAAGATGAGATTGAACAGCAGTGAATGTAGCTAGTATCTACAATTGGATAGACAAGCGTTAAACAAACCCTTATTACAGGTCAAAACATGACCTTGGATGCCAACAAACTGCATAAAACAGTCATGTCTGGCAAAGGTCATGTTTGGACACCACTGTAAGACCATAATTAGGACCTTAAAAATGATGCCTATTTTTAAAACACATAACATTGGACATGACTGACATGCAGAATTAAAAGCCCTGCCTGGCCTCCATTCATACACCAAAGCCCTGTTAGGCTTTTCTTAAACCACTAGATGGAACCCTAAACCTCTTTAAGACCTAAGTTTATTTTGCCCTCTTAAACCATACTTGACTCAATACCCTGTCCTCTTGATTTACTTTAATCCCAATACAGAAGGTAAACAAGAGAGTCATAACAGTGTTTAAGGTTCTCAATTTGAAAGCCCAATATTGGTGTCACTGTCTTGACCCTGGGGTCGCGGGGTGGGTGAGGAGTCCCTCCTGAGCATTGAGGGGTGCTTCGTGGTTGGAGACCATGGGGATGTGCCTGGATGCTTGGGGGTGACACACTTGCGTATCCTGTGATTCAGAGGTGTTCAGGCATTGATCCAAGAAGGTATCATATGAGAAACACCATTCTTATGGGAGCACTTAGAGTATCATACCTCAACCTAAGTCTCTCCCAGCACTGTTGGGGTGTCATAAGACAGTGCCTGAACCTAAGGGAGGACTCTGGGCACCCTACCTAAGCCTAAGTTCCTCCCAGCACTGCTGGAGAGTCATAAACAGTGTCTCAACTTAATGGAGGACTTAGAGTATCATACCTAAACCTAAGTCTCTCCGAGCACTGTCTATATGTCAGACAGAGTGCCTAAACCTAACCAGCACTTTATACTGACATAACCACTACCCATCCCTTAACCCATAGCCTAACCAAGCCCATTAGTGCCTAAATTTAACCAAATACTAATTAGTAAAAATGGCCCCATCCCATCATAAATACACACCCTAACCCCTCCCATTATTAAGAAGATTGTCACCCTGACCTAAACCTAATAATTAGAACCATTGAATGACCTATATAGTTAATTAGACTGAGGGGGAACAAAGTGTAATAGCATGCCTCAATTTAAAGGCCCAATATTGGTGTCACTGTCTTGACCCTGGGGTCATGGGATATACGAGGAGTCACTCATGAGCATTAATGGGGGCTTCATGGTTGCAGTGATGGACTACATGTGGGCTTAGACCCTGTTGCCCCAAAGTGGCACGATGTACCCGGCCTGATATCATGAAAGTGTACCTGAGTGCTTGTGGGTGACACACTTACGGATTCTGTGATTCAAAGGTGTTCAAACACTGATTCAAGGAAGCATTACATGCTAAAGGCCAAAATGCCATGATGTGAAAAATTGGGAAATGTGATTTTCATTGCTCACCTGATGCATAGCACAGGTCCACAATCAAAACACATAGGGATTTACATGGAAATGTATGGTTAAGAGAGTCGGTTAGGGGCGACCGACCTTGCAAAAAGACACCTTCCAACAAAAAGGGACACTCCCAAATTAGAAACAGCCATAACTTGGCGAAAAAATGGAGGAATTTACCCATTTCTTTTTGTTTCTTATTTACTTTTTTATAAAATAATTTAATTTCTAATCGAAAAATTTTATAAGAGGTCGGGATATATGCAAAAGCTGTGCAAAGGTGTTAGAGGAAAACACTTTCCCTCAGAGTGGAGGCTAGCCACGCCCACTACACACAAGTGAAGCTGCGCGCTCTGCGACATGCTCATTGTGCTTGGGAAATTCAACCAGACCGCATCGCTGCAAAAGCTCTTTTCACCTGGAAACTTCATAGAAAGACCATTTAAACCACAATTTTTTCGCCATAGTCAACTTTGGATACCTGATGAGATCTGCTAAGATCGAAACGCGTCGTGTCTTAGTAAAGTTGACGACTTCTACAACCTAATTTACTTGTCGCGTGTTGGAAGAAAGACACACGGACAAGGCCAAGAAAGGAGCAACAAAGCCCTTATCAGGGCTGAAGCATAACACCAGTCCTTCTAAGGGCTAAAGAAGATCAGTCCTTTTTAGGACTAAGAAGATTGCGGCCACGAAAAAGCAGACCCAGAAACCTGCGGGGATAGACCCAGTAGAGTAGGGCTGTGTTCATACATGAGCTCACACCGTGTCGTCCATAAAAAAACAAGCGGATTAGGTGAAGACGCCATGTTGAATTTCGTGATAGAGTAGCTAGCAGGCAGGCTCTCTCTGAAAAAAATCTGCTCAATTGAAACACAGTCTAAGGACTATTGAGAAACAATTGAAGCCAACGTCTGCATTAAAGACGTCAGACTGTCCGAGAAAAAAACAACAAAAAAACAACAAAAAATCAAATTAAAAAAGGCAGTCATGAATACAGCATCAAATTCACTGGGCGACATGTCTAGCAGGAGAGAAGACAAACACCTGGGATCTGGGCAGCTACACGCCCGCCAGAGTACACTCCTCTAGTCCAAACATCCGCTCAGACCCACATTCACTGCAGAGGCCTCCCAGCGATAGACAGACGGTAGAGCCCTGGCGACAGCAATACAGGGCCTACCACACATTGGAACATCACAGGGACGAGTTATTGTCAGGTCAAGAACCAGAAAAGGACCTGACTAAGAGAGGCAGGGCACCCATGGCACCCAGACTGGTAGCTGCGTGTGATGGCAAAGGCTGCTACTCAGCCATTTGCACGAGTTGTAGACCACCGTACACAGGGGATATAGTCAGAGACGAACCACCCACCAAACAATATAGATTGGGGTGATGAGACATATTGCCCGTGGCAGCCCTCACAGCAATAGACTGTGACCAGTCCATGACACTCTAAGGCATACTACACTAGAGGAGGGTTAATACAGAGAAAAAGCCCTCGGGATTGGCAAAAAAACAACTAGCCAGATCCCTGTCATCTCCCCAACTTAGATCAACATCAGGTGCCTAAGCGGCATGATATACCTGATAGCATAGAGATCAGTGGGGACAATAAGAAGGAGGAGAGGTCCAACCCATAACATGGGGATGGAGCAAAAACCATGCTCAAAGGTATGAAGGCAATTCACCACTTGGCCTATACCACTCAGGACACTCTTCCACCAGGGATTAATAAAATAACGAGACACATGATAGAGGCCATAAAACCGTTCAATCCAACTCCATAACTGTGTAGGAGACTAGTATGCTCCCACAGCAAGCAGCACAACATAAGACTGCAATGAGTGAGGAAACCAACAAAAGGTCCCCACAACAAACAAGTAAAGACTGAGGCTGTAATCAGTGAGGAGGCTAACAGACCCCCACAAACAGCACAGATCAAAACTGTACTTAATATCAGGGATCAAACCACAGTATATCCCTGACTTTGACATGCCCTCGTCTAATATTGACAGCTCTGTGACCAGCCAGAGACTGCAAGTAGGACCACGGCACTCGGCCTCGCTTTTACAGAAGCAGGTCAGAGGTCAAACACACCTGCTCAGTCAGGTAATGATTGAAGCGGTACAAGCCCTACAAAATCGTTTTCCCCTGGCAAAAACATGGGTGCCCTTGTTAAGATTATTCACAGCATCTGCCATGCCAATCTGCAGAGACACTGGAATATCTTAGCCATATAATAAGAGAAAGACTGAGAACCATGCCCCAATCCACTGCAGAAAGGCCTCCCAGTGTTAGCCAGGCACCTATCAGGGAGCCTTGGCAAGAATAATACTAAAATTTGGAATAGGATTGGAGGTCCTGCGGGACCAATGAAGGGGTAATGTGATGAATGAGGTGCCATTCTCCTATGATATAATTCCTGAAAGTCATCCATAAGAAATCATTTGTGAGAGAGACGATGTCCCCACAATCAAGCAGCATATGTAAGTCTGCTTGAGTAGTATTGAAGAAATATGTAAGTCTACATGATCAATCTATGGAATTAACATAGAGGGTAACAACTGCGGACAACATGACACCCCACACATACATATAACCAACTGACTAAAAAGGATAGAGAGTACAATAGCCACAGTGTCATCTGTCAGAGATGTAAACCTTCTGGACATCTACATTGACCATGACACGCCCCCCTAGAGATTAATAAACTGAATCAACTGATCAGTTTGAATATGACAGCTCTGTAGCACACAGTCAGAGACTGGAAATAGGTGGGAGGAACTGGACCCCCACAAGCAGCAAGACCCTATAAAGGTCTGCAACTTAGTTGGTGTCTGTCAGTGATGAAACCTTCCTGGACATCTATACTGACCATGACACATCTCTAGGAGGCCAACAAACTAGACCATTCTGTCTAGTCAAAAGACTTACTCAGAAGTGGCGTACTCATAACCTAAATTCAAGACACATGGGGACCATGTCTATTTGACACATGGCACAACTCAGAGAATGTTAGAGCATTAGCCGGGAAGGCCCAAACAAATGCTCTTATTCTGTCTCTCTGCCTCTCACTCATAGGCTTCAAATAGGGTAATGATACATATATTTCAAAAATTGGATTCGGGGAGCCATTTTTCAAGTTCATCTCATATGCTCATCCAAGCAGCCACCTGAAGGGATAAAAATATAGTGGAGGAGCGACCCTGGTGATGGGACACTCGGTGCAATGGAATGATGAGAGTGCATTGTGGTCTGGCAACAGACCACCGTGGTCGAGGCCTTTAGCTTCGACTACACCCTCCCCTTAAACCTAACCCGCCAGTTCCTAGCATTGCATCGACTGACCAGCCTCGTTGCTTTCTATACCCAAGGCTTAAACTAAATTAGGACTCTGATTTAAGGGACTTAAGATGAGATTGAACAGCAGTGAATGTAGCTAGTATCTACAATTGGATAGACAAGCGTTAAACAAACCCTTATTACAGGTCAAAACATGACCTTGGATGCCAACAAACTGCATAAAACAGTCATGTCTGGCAAAGGTCATGTTTGGACACCACTGTAAGACCATAATTAGGACCTTAAAAAATGATGCCTATTTTAAAACACATAACATTGGACATGACTGACATGCAGAATTAAAAGCCCTGCCTGGCCTCCACTCATACACCAAAGCCCTGTTAGGCTTTTCTTAAACCACTAGATGGAACCCTAAACCTCTTAAGACCTAAGTTTATTTTGCCCTCTTAAACCATACTTGACTCAATACCCTGTCCTCTTGATTTACTTTAATCCCAATACAGAAGGTAAACAAGAGAGTCATAACAGTGTTAAGGTTCTCAATTTGAAAGCCCAATATTGGTGTCACTGTCTTGACCCTGGGGTCGCGGGGTGGGTGAGGAGTCCCTCCTGAGCATTGAGGGGTGCTTCGTGGTTTGGAGACCATGGGGATGTGCCTGGATGCTTGGGGGTGACACACTTGCGTATCCTGTGATTCAGAGGTGTTCAGGCATTGATCCAAGAAGGTATCATATGAGAAACACCATTCTTATGGGAGCACTTAGAGTATCATACCTCAACCTAAGTCTCTCCCAGCACTGTTGGGGTGTCATAAGACAGTGCCTGAACCTAAGGGAGGACTCTGGGCACCCTACCTAAGCCTAAGTTCCTCCCAGCACTGCTGGAGAGTCATAAACAGTGTCTCAACTTAATGGAGGACTTAGAGTATCATACCTAAACCTAAGTCTCTCCGAGCACTGTCTATATGTCAGACAGAGTGCCTAAACCTAACCAGCACTTTATACTGACATAACCACTACCCATCCCTTAACCCATAGCCTAACCAAGCCATTAGTGCCTAAATTTAACCAAATACTAATTAGTAAAAATGGCCCCATCCCATCATAAATACACACCCTAACCCCTCCCATTATTAAGAAGATTGTCACCCTGACCTAAACCTAATAATTAGAACCATTGAATGACCTATATAGTTAATTAGACTGAGGGGGAACAAAGTGTAATAGCATGCCTCAATTTAAAGGCCCAATATTGGTGTCACTGTCTTGACCCTGGGGTCATGGGATATACGAGGAGTCACTCATGAGCATTAATGGGGGCTTCATGGTTGCAGTGATGGACTACATGTGGGCTTAGACCCTGTTGCCCCAAAGTGGCACGATGTACCCGGCCTGATATCATGAAAGTGTACCTGAGTGCTTGTGGGTGACACACTTACGGATTCTGTGATTCAAAGGTGTTCAAACACTGATTCAAGGAAGCATTACATGCTAAAGGCCAAAATGCCATGATGTGAAAATTGGGAAATGTGATTTTCATTGCTCACCTGATGCATAGCACAGGTCCACAATCAAAACACATAGGGATTTACATGGAAATGTATGGTTAAGAGAGTCGGTTAGGGGCGACCGACCTTGCAAAAAGACACCTTCCAACAAAAAGGGACACTCCCAAATTAGAAACAGCCATAACTTGGCGAAAAAATGGAGGAATTTACCCATTTCTTTTTGTTTCTTATTTACTTTTTTATAAAATAATTTAATTTCTAATCGAAAAATTTTATAAGAGGTCGGGGATATATGCAAAAGCTGTGCAAAGGTGTTAGAGGAAAACACTTTCCCTCAGAGTGGAGGCTAGCCACGCCCACTAC
>NW_028151562.1:0-61000 GCF_964638095.1 Poromitra crassiceps | reverse complement strand
AATAACTCCATCCTGGCCAGTGGTTCCCCAGGACATGCACGCTTACCTGGGAAGACATAATACTCTAGTTCAGTTTGATTCAGAACCAGCATCATCATTATAAATGCAAGATTTTGTGGCCAAGCTTTGTTCAAATCCACATAATTTTATTTGAAAAGTTTCTGATGATTGAAGTTGTTTTAAGAGTAAGGATCCACCATACAGTATACCTGAATTGAGTAAATATTATCACTTGGTTAAAACAGCATGTAATTGACTTTTGGTTAACTACTGACCGGCGGAAAAAGGAAGGAAGGCCTCTCTCTTCCTAAATTTGCCATCCTGGTCCAGGAAGTGTTGAGGGTTGAAAGAGTGTGGAGTCTCCCACATCGTCTCATCATGTAGAACTGAGTGCAGCATGGGCAGGACCATGGTGCCCTGAGTTTAGAGCAAGCATAATAAATATAATCAACTTCCAAGTCCCCCCCTTCATTCCCTTGTCCTTCCCCCTAGTGGTTCCCAGTTTGGGAACCACTGCTCTAGAGATGACAATCCTTGTCACATACTACTGTACAGCAATTCATTTACCTTTGGGATAGTGTAGTTGCCCAGCGTGGTGTTCTTGGTTGTCATATGGGGCAAATTCAAGGGCACAATGTTTCCCATTCTCTGGACCTCATGGATGACTGCGTCAGTATAGGGCATGTTTTCTCTGTCGGTCACAGAGGGCTGCCTGGATGAACCAACGACAGTATCAATCTCAGCCTGGACCTTCTCTGCACAGAGAAGGAACAGGAAACAAGCTCTGATTAGGTGTCCCTCATACATGGCTGGTGAGAAAAGTATGTTAATGAGAGCCACATCCTTGAAGAATGCAAGCAACCCAGAACCTGCCACCCACTACCCACGCACACACACACACACACACACACACACACACACACACACACACACACACGCACGCACGCACGCACGCACGCACGCACGCACGCACGCACGCACGCACGCACGCATACACACACACACACACACACACACACACACACACACACACACACACACACACACACACACACACACACACACATGCACACCTTGTATGTGTGGGTAGTTGATCATGTATAGCAGTCCCCATTGTAGAGTAGTGGTGGTGGTCTCAGTTCCTGCGCTGAACAGGTCCAGGGTGCAAAAACACAAATTCTCCAGATCAAACCCAGAATCGGGATCCTCCTTCTACTGACAACACAACAAAGCAATTGCCAGAATCAGTGGTTTGTCGACATTTACAGCTATTTGCACAGAGGATGCACGAATGCGCGCGTGCAGGAACGAGCGCACACGCACGCACGCACAGACACACACACACACACACACACACACACACACACACACACACACACACACACACACACACACACACACACACACACACACACACACACACACACACACACACACCTCTCCCATTTCAGAGAGGAAGCAGTCAATGTAGTCTCTTGGTGATGACGGGTCATAGTTTTCTTTGTGTTCTTTGATCCTAATTTTCACAAAGTCCATCAGCTTATCCGTCAGAGCAAAAAACCTCTGCTGAGGTCCAGGGAGCCACTTCATCAGCCAGGGCAGCATGTTGTACATCTAAAGAGCAAAATCACAGTTAGCCAGACAGATAAGCTGCCATAACAACACATTTGCACCCATGCATACACAACAGAGCTTCAACATTCAATGCTCATTGCTAGTTTCTGTGGTCAGGGTGGAAATAGCCTTGTGTAGCCTTTAATGCTCTTAATTTATCACATTACTTTTAGTTAACAAAAATAAGTAATAATAATGCCTGTCCTTCCATGTAACATAGAGGCTCACCTGTGCCCATATGCTTCCTCCTAAGTGCATCCACTCATTGAATTGCTGAAGGATAGTCTGGAACTGCTTGTCACTGTACTCAAAGCGATCCCCAAACACCAAGCAGCAGATGATGTTGGACACAGCATTGTTCACCAGCAGCTGGGCATCGAAGGGCTCACCTGAAACATGCCAAAGAGACCCAAACATTGTGAAACAGGGCCAATGGTCAAAACGTAAATCATGCGATGGGCCACAAGCAAGCATTATGCAGCATGATACTAGATATAGAAGAAGTAGATATACTGTATTACAAATACAGTACATTACATACCATGGCCAAGATTAAGTGTACATTAAGTTTTAAAGGCCCATTCCATAATGTCTGATTCTTACTGACACCAGTGGCCATTAGAGTAACTGCAGCCAGCATATGCTTGCGTTAGCGCACGTACACCGTACTCGCACGTCCCCAGCAGCTGCCTGGCTAAAACGGAAACAACATAAATGAGGTGGTGTTGGTTGCTTTGTAACGTTAGCTGATAAAAGTAACTTGAAAACGGAAACCTGGACAATTTATCGGCCAGATCAGCCTCGAGACGGCCGGGGAGGATTATGGACGAATTTGCGGACGTTATTATGACGTGTTTGATCATGTTTTGGCTTGAGTTGGCTGCAGGGAAGTGGATACTAACATTAGCATGAGCCAGGAGCTAACTGCCTAACTGCCTGCTTCTTGACTTGAAAAGATGTCATTTACGGTACACCCTGTTTTTAGCTGAAATCTCCACTGTAGCCAGGTGCGGCAGCTAATACAAGAAGTGGGGCTGCTGCACCACCTGGCTACATTGAAGATTTCAGCTAAATCAGGGTGTAGCCTACATGATGTATTTTCATGTCACCATGGCATCTCAGGGCTTGTGGAGACTTTGATTATACCAGGTGAGCAGAAGCAATTTATGTATTTTTTTCTGTTGTTTTTTACGTTCTTGCTCATGGCCCCCTTCACACTCAGCAGACAGCTCTACTTGCGTGACGCAGACAGTCTCCATTTCTCCAAACTGGGACCACACCGGCTGCATTCTACTGCATGTAGTACACTGACTGTACCTCATACAACCCCACTTCAAACAAACCAAACTATCCCTTTAAATGTATCTCCCTTGGTCAGCCCTGTTCCCACATCTTCAATTAAGCACAGGATGTTATGGAGACAGCGTTTCCCATTTCTTATATAGTAAAATACCTTGTTGATGAGCAATGGCCTCATTCACATAGTGGCACTCCTGCTGGATGGATGGTTCGAGGGATTTCTTGCCCACACCAAAGTTCCTGAGTGTATGGAGAGCAAATCTCCGCTGCTGCTTCCACTTATAGCCATTTGACACCAATAAACCTGTTGGGAACATAAAACAGCATAGATTGAAAGCAAGCACAAGAGAGGTGTTAAAGAAACTATTTGCCGCTGTGTATAATGGTGATTTATTAAAACTTGGTCACCTACAGTATGTAGTAGAAATGTGCGGTAACCCTTTATTTTACAGGTCCCTAAAAACGTATGAATTATTTGTAATTAGACATGAACAGCAATGTAACTACACAGTAATTACATTGGTGTTCATGTCTAATTACAAATAGTTAATAATGCAGTTACATGGTACCGGACCTGTAAAATGGAGTGAGTCTATTCAACTGTAGTTCATATGAAGTTACATGGTACCAGACCTGTAAATTAAAGTGAAAATGAGCCTAGCCTAACCTAACCATACTGATGTGTCTATTTGTACCCGGGTACAAATTAGGGCTGCACGATATTGGAATAAACTGACATTGCAATGTTTGGTTTCTGCGATATATATTGCGATCTGAAAAAATACAGGAATTTTCAAATGACTTGAATAGCTCATCAAGCCTTGCCCCTTTAAGAAGGTAGTGGGTAAGACTGGTGGGCCTCAGAGCGCCATCTAGTGGGATCGCCTTTCACATCAAGATATCAGAATGATAGCCTATCATTGATGTGGGAAGGTGGTCCTCAGAATTGTTTTAACAATCAGAAGTGGGCCTTGAATTAGAAAAGATTGAGCTCTCCTGCTATATATGATACAATCCTGAGTAGACTTAGGTACGAAACTGCAGACTTAGGCAACGTTAAAAAAGGTACAACACGCACTAACTACCTTGATTCCCAACCGCATCATGAAACAGTGGTATGACAGGGCGATCAGTGTAATCCTCCCCTCTTTCGACCAGGGCTTCTCTCACATTTTTGTACCCGTTGATGATCACAATCCTTCCACCCATGAGTCGAAGGGTGAAAATGTTTCCATATTTCTCTGCAAACTGAAAGAGAAACGGCAGAATGGTTTTGTGGTCCAACATTGAGTGGCCTGTTCACATTGGTAAGATAAAATTAGATGAGGAATATGAAAGGATTATTAGATACACTGAGCTAGCAGCCACACTATTCTCTATTAGTTTCATGCATTTGTCCCCATATCAACTGCTAGTCTTTGGCATTTGTGGTCAGGTCTTTGAGGTGACACTCTGGTTGAAGAGTAACACCACAAATTAAGGAAATCCTAAAGATGCAAGTTTTCATTTACAAAATGCTGGTAGCTAAATTGGGCAGTCACACACTTTGGATTCCTTGCCTGGTTTAGTTCCTTAACACTCGTCAATAAAACAAGGTAAGAAAAATCATTAATATCTCAAGACAAATCTGCAGAATCAAATGCAGGGTGCTTGGCCTCCCCGTTGTCCATTAGGCTAATTCCTGATCATGGACACCTCGTTGGCCATTATCCTTTACTTTTATAATGGCTGCGGATGTGACAGAATCAGAACTGAAGAACAGAATTACATAACATTACCTACCTTCATGAGATCCAGGTGTATTTCGTTGGCTTTGATGCGATGAAGGTCACCAATTAGAGGAAGAGGGCATGGTCCAGGAGGAAAGTTTTTTGGGGCTCTGTTCTTCAAAACATCAGCAAACAACAAGAAAACACACACAAATATCAAAACACTCCACCCATCCATCCATTCCAGGGCGATTACATCATAGAATGTCTCCATTGGTATTTCTAGGAGCAGAGTTTGTTATTCCATTTTGACTGCCGTAACATGAGTGCTCGACAGGGCCAGTCGACAGTGAAGTTATTATGAACGGGGAAATGTTTTCTTTGTGTGTGTGTGTGTGTGTGTGTGTGTGTGTGTGTGTGTGTGTGTGTGTGTGTGTGTGTGTGTGTGTGTGTGCGTGTGCGTGCGTGTGTGTGTGCGCGGCGCGCGGGTGTGTGTGAGAGAGTGACCTTTGATTGCTTTGCTTTGATTACTGATAGGCTGTGTTGAAGCCTGCCCAGACTCCTCCTCCTCTCCTCTCACAAAGCTTTTGAACAAGAACAGCACCAAATGGGGTATCATGTGTCTGCATGAGTCATGACCACCACAGCATTCAGACTGTGATTTTAGAGGTCTTTTGCAAGATTATCATTAGCTACATGCGACTGTTTGAGTGTACCTTACAGGTTGAATGTGATAAAGGAAGATTTTTTTAAATTAGGTTAATAAATGTTATTCTGATTGTTTTATTGTCAATATAGCACATTTGATTTACAATTATTAACCCACTGCGCTCCTGCCATTCAAATGAATATTGAATCTAATGCAGTGAAGTTGTAAAAAGTTCTTTATTATCAGATTATGATAAAGAATCAGCGCAATTAACTGAATCTCAGGATAATTTATTTACATTTAAGTACAAGTTGGATTTTGGTCTGAACTAGAGTCTAACCTATTATATACAATGTTAAGTGTAATCTGAATTTAGTTCAGTGATAATTGTAGTAGTGCTTGTAGTTGGAGCTGAGCTGAGCAGTCTGGAGGCGGTTGCAGAGACAAGGCTGAGGAGGAAACTGCACGCTATGCTGGACAACCCCTCCCATCCCCTGCATGTCTGAACTAGAGTCTAACCTATTATATACAATGTTAAGTGTAATCTGCATTTAGTTCAGTGATAATTGTAGTAGTGCTTGTAGTTTAGAGAAAGCCTGTAGAGAAGGGCGACCGTAGAATAGGCTAGATCTATATAATCTACAGAAAGAAATGAAACGTGAAATCAGGTCCTGTAAACTGAAATACAAAGATAAAATTGAGTCTCAGCTCAGAATGAATAATCTAGGCTCTGCCTGGGACAGCTTGAAAACGATCACTGGGACCAAAGAATCTGGTAGAAAAAAAGTTCAGCTCAAGGAATACAATTCAGATGCCGAGCTGGCTCAATGCCTTAATGATTTTTATGTTCGATTTGATGTTCATGACTTTAACAATAAGCACTCCGAGATCAGAAACAGCTCCAGCTCCAGCTGGCTCCACCGTTGAATCCTTTTTTTGATGTGCATGATGTAATCGGCTGCTTTAAAAGGTGCAAGCCCAGAAAAAGTCCTGGCCCCGATGGACTTAGCGGTCGCCTGCTAAAAATATGTGCTGACCAGCTTGGTCCCATTTTTAGCTAGGGTTTTTAATTTGTCTCTCTCCCAGCAGAGGGTGCCATCCCTGTGGAAGCAGTCCATAGTGGTGCCCGTTGCTAAGATAAACAGTCCCAAAAGCTTGAACGACTTCCGGCCTGTTGCCTTAACCTCTCTGGTTATGAAGCAATTTGAAAAGCTAGTTAAAGCAGAGCTCATAGCAAAAACTGAGCACCTGCTCGACCCCCTTCAGTTTGCGTATAGAGCTCAGAGAGGCGTACAAGACGCCACAGCTACCCTACTTAACCTTGTCTGTAAGCACTTAGAAGGCAGTGGGAACCACGCCAGGCTGCTCTTTGTAGACTTTTCTTCAGCGTTCAATACGATCCAGCCTCACATTTTGGTTGAGAAACTTGTACGCCTTTTTTGTTTAGACGCGGGTCTTGTTGGATGGATTTTGGACTTTCTTACAAATAGATCACAACAAGTAAGAGTAAACGGAACTCTGTCCAGCTTCTTAACATCCTCGACCGGCTCACCTCAGGGTTGTGTCTTGTCTGCCTTCTTGTATATTCTGTATACAAATGATTGTTTTAGCCGTCATGCCGACAGATTCATCATCAAGTACGCTGATGATTCCATCATTGTCAGCTTGCTTGATGAGGATGAGGTCGGCCATGGCCAGGTTCTTAAAGGAGAATTTCGTTTTTTTTTAACCTGCAGCCCTCTCCTCACATTAATTATGATCTGACGACTCACCCAGTGCTCTCCGCAGCGTTTTTGTCGTCCTAGGCGTTGTCAGTGAATTTGAACTGTGAATTTGAACTGTGAAAAATGGATTATATCTGGATATATCAGAGAAATGCCACTGATCTGCAATAAGGAGAATATTAACTAATGTTGGCAATCAGAGACTTGACACCTGCTGTTGACTTTCTGGTCTGTGTGATCCTGGTCTGTGTGACGGAAAGGAATTCCAGGCAACCAAAACATTTCATCCTAATCTGGACTCTCTACTGCCAAGGACGCAGCTCTCCTGATGTTTTCGTCTGCAACTGAACTCTTCCCCCCCCAAACCCCCCGTCTTGTTCAGCTCCTGCACCATCCACCCCACCCCCCCCCCCCCCCTCTCCCTCTTCCTCCGATACATCCATCTGGCGCTGATCACAGCGAGCCACTTGCGTTGTTTGAGGAGCTAATGCAACGGTGGCGCTGCGCACGTGGCGACCCGGCTGAGGGCAGTAGATGGTCCTTTGGAATCTGTACATAATGCAACAAATGTTTATGTATTGTATAATATTGAAGTGCGCCTTTATTACTTTAAAACTAGTAATAATGTATCTCAATTCTGAAGTGTGCCGTTATTACTAATCTCAAACTAGTAATGATGTTGTAATTATCCACTACTGTCTGATGTGAACCAAAGTGCCCTTCTGGGACATACGAATAAACTTGAACTTGAACTTGAACTTGAACTTGAACTTGAACTTGTTTTGAGGAAAGTCCCACGAGACTTTCCTGACGAGAGTTGTGACGAGAAATGCAGTCTGATCGTTCCTTAGCTCATTGAGTGCCAGCCACTTTTGGAGAACGGACGCTCCCAGTGCCAGAGTTTCAGAGCGTTTTCAGTGATTTCTCGAGGCCCACAGAATATTGTGTGATATTACTATGTAAACACCGAACACGCACAAAGAACGAGGAGACTCTATTGTATCATCAGCAAAAAAAAGTTTATTGATACCATTTTCCGTTCTTTAGTTATGAGCCGGAGAAGATAGGTTGTTTTCAGCAAAAACAGACGTTTCAAATTAGAAGCTGAGATATTCAGCCTTTTGTGAAATGAAGCATTTCAAGCACATTCACTGACTCTGAAGCTAATATTTTCTGATGTAGTGACGTGGTGTAGTTGTGTGGTGCCCTGCGTGGCCCTTCGGCGTCGGGTGCTGCTTTTCTGGCGGCTAATCGTGTGGAGAAACTATGCAGCAGAGACAGAGGGGCTCAGTTGTGGGCGCGGATTGACTGCTGTTCGCAGCCAACGTCAGCTCCAGCCAGAGCAATCTATACGGCTCTGGCTGCAGCATGCATCGGTTTCTCTTTCATCACGGGGCTTTTTCCTGCTGTTTTCCTGACCTTTCTCTAACGGTCTAACGCATTTGACGCCGATCGACGTTATTGGCACTCAACGTTACTATTTACTTTGACGCCGATCGACGTCATTGGCACTCAATGAGTTAGGGATCAGTTTATGACGATATGCGTCAAAAACGGGAATAAAACTGTCTATTTAAATGGAGGAAAAGCATGCTGTCACTTGGCCCTCACGGAGCTCCATTCTAGGACTGGCTTGGACGCTATTGATCTCAAAACAACTCCTAGGACGACAAAAACGCTGCGGAGAGCACTGGGTGAGTCGTCAGATCATAATTAATGTGAGGAGAGGGCTGCAGGTTCAAAAAAAACAAAATTCTCCTAATGATTTTCTGTCCTGGTGTGAAGAAGCCTTCCTCCAACTTAACGTCTCAAAGACTAGAGAGATTTGTGTTGATTTTAGACGATCCTCCCCAGTTCCCCAGAACAGTGTTGTCCATGGGCAACCAGTAGACATGGTGACCAATTATAAATACCTTGGCACTATTTTTGACAGCAAGTTGAAGTTCGATCTAAACTGTGAAATGCTGTGCAAAAAAGGTCAACAATGTCTCTTTTGCCTAAGGAAGCTTGCCAGATTCCAGGTTGACAGGACTCTGATGAAACTGTTTTACTGTGCCTATATCGAGTCTGTAATCTCCTTCTCTATCATCTGTTGGTATGGAAACCTTTGTATTCAAGGGAAGAACTCCCTCGGGAGGATTGTGAGAGCGGCCTCAAAAATAGCCGGAGTAAATTTTAGTAGCCTGGATCACATTTTTAACAAACAGGTGCTTAAAAAGGCCATGTCCATTAGCATGGACGATACTCATCCTCTCCGCCCAGAGTATGTGCTGCTCCCCTCGGGCTTTCGGCTAAAGGTTCCGAGGGCCACGAAAAACAGATACAAATTTTCTTTCGTTCCTGTTTCCATCACAGCTCTAAATGCTGCTGAAAGGAGGAGATAATGCACTCTCTCTCTCTCTCTCTCTCTCTCTCTCTCTCTCTCTCTCTGTCTCACTCTCTTTCTCTGTCTCTCTCACGCAGCTTAAACGCTGCTGGGCGGAGGAGACGATGCACTCTCTCTGTCTCTCTCTCTCCCTCATCACAGCCTTATTAGATGCTGGCGGAGGAGTTTGAGTGCATAGTCTAGCTGTGATCTATTGCCTCTTAAGGCTTTAAGTATGCACTTTTTTTTTCTTAGGTAGGTAACGTTGCTGCTACTAATATATTCTATATTTTGTATTCGAGATATATTTTTTTTATTTTTACGTACCTATCTATGCGAGCTCAAATAGTCCCTGACTTTTATTACTTTTAAGTTCATGTACGTGTCTTTTACTACTTTTAAGTACATTGTACGTGTCTTTTACTACTTTTAAGTACATTGTACGGATCCTTTGAGGTGTGATTTTACTTTTACTATTTCTGTGTTCACTTGATCCATTTCTGCTGTAAAACTGCTGCACATGCTCCATGTTGTTTCACTTGTCCATGTTTTGTTTTACATGTATTCGCTATGTTTTTTATATCTGCTTGCACACAAATTGCCCTTCTGGGACAAATAATAAACTTGAATCTTGAATCTTGTTGGAGCTGAGCTGAGCAGTCTGGAGGCGGTTGCAGAGACAAGGCTGAGGAGGAAACTGCACGCTGCTGGACAACCCCTCCCATCTCCTACAATGGTGTGCTAATGGGGATGAAGAGCACATTTAGCCACAGACTCATTCCCCCCCGACACTCCACGAAGCACTTTGGCCAGTCCTTCGTGCCAGCGGCCATCAGGCTCCACAACAAGAAGTGAGACCTGTTTTAGTCACTTTATGCATTTTTGCACTCGCTCGTTGCACATGCATTTTTGCACATGGCCCTGCACTTTACAAAACACGGACTTTGCACATAGACTAACTTATTTTTTTTAATTGTATTGTTTTGATCTGTTTTTATTTATCTCTTACTATTTTCTGTCTGCTCTGTATTTTTAACCCCTGCTGCTGTTGCTGTTTTTAGACGCCTGAATCGCCTGAATCTCCCCTCGGGGATAAATAAAGGTTTCAATTCAATTCAATTGTTTAAAAAAGGTTGACAATATTTTGTTTCAATGATTTTATTACATATTGTATACAGGATTATTGGACAGGCTTATTGAAAGTAAAATGTTTCAAAATTATGTTTTGCTTAGACTATAGCTGTATAGCTATACTATAGCACATTAAAACAATATGGTGATTCAGATTACAGAAGAACTTTTCAAGGTATAACATAGGGTAACTGCTGTGGAAAACAACTTCTGTATTGTAAATTGACAGAAATACAATTTTCAACGTTGATTACTTAGATTTTTCACAAAGATTTGGGCACAGATGGTTTATCATGACAAAGCACAGTGCCACTCAGTCTTGAGCAATACAAAATTAACTTTATGATAAAATTCTGCTTGAAGTGCACCGTTTGTCTGATTTCTTTGTTAAAGGGGAAGTAAGCCCCCAGAATTCTGGCAGACCTGGAATCAAGAGTCTCAACCTGGGGTAGCTTCCACATTGGCTTCATTTGCTTCATGGATGGCCTATCATCCTGCTCTGACTCTGGGTGTGAAAGGGGTAGTTGGTGATGTCATCGGAACCCAAGATCAGCCAATTGACAGACCCAACTGCAAAGGTAGGTTTTAAACCCCTAGGCCTAGGGCACTCTCGCTGCATGAAAATTATACAGTGTGTTCTAATGTGGAGATTTTGCCCAGAATCCTTCAGCAACACTACTCAAAAGCGATATACATTGGTTTAAAGCTGGGGGAAAATATGTTTTAGGGTTTAGTTACACTTTAAGCATGGGGTTAATCATTATTAGAGGGTAGAGCAGGTCAGAGACAGTGAGTGGTTTATCTTGGTATGGCACACAGGCGAAGTGGGTTGGGCCAGTGAGTGGTTTATCTTGGTATGGCACAGAGGCGATAAGGTTTTGGGCAGTGAGTGGCTCCCAACTTGAAGTCCAGACTGGGCTCCTCTCCAGTGGGTGCAGAGAATGAGAACATCTGAAGGAGGGAGGTGAAGAAAAGGAATAACTCCATCCTGGCCAGTGGTTCCCCAGGACATGCACGCTTACCTGGGAAGACATAATACTCTAGTTCAGTTTGATTCAGAACCAGGATCATCATTATAAATGCAAGATTTTGTGGCCAAGCTTTGTTCAAATCCACATACTTTTATTTGAAAAGTTTCCAATGATGCAAGTTGTTTTAAGAGTAAGGATCCACCATACCTGAATTGAGTAAATATTATCACCTGGTTAAAACAGCATGTAATTGACTTTTGGTTAACTACTGACCGGTGGAAAAAGGAAGGAAGGCCTCTCTCTTCCTAAATTTGCCATCCTGGTCCAGGAAGTGTTGAGGGTTGAAAGAGTGTGGTGTCTCCCACATCGTCTCATCATGTAGAACTGAGTGCAGCATGGGCAGGACCATGGTGCCCTGAGTTTAGAGCAAGAAAGCAATTCAAATCAAAGTTTTGCTTTTTACAAAACAAGTTTCTCATAAAGTGTTTCACAAACAAAAATAATTAACACAAGGGAGAAATAAACAAATGACACAACAAACATGACAAGGTGGCTTAAACAATATATTGTACATTGTGGCAGGCGTGACTGGGATCAAGTCCGGCTGGAGTTAGGAGTGGCCCAACTCGCCAACAAAGCACAATAGCACAAGCTAGCGCAAATGTACAAGAAAATCCATACATAATATACTAGCAATAATTGTGCAAAGTGCGTGATTTTCTAGTTTGATTTAATTACAGAGAATTAGAAGTCTGAGTCTTTGCTGATGTTCCACACTGAGAACAAACAAACAAGCATACAAACAAGCATACACGGAAAAGTTCCTGTGGGCTCATGGGAAGTAGTGCAGCTTGATGTCAGTCAATCAGATCTTGCCAGGAACCTCTTTGAGGGTGACTGTTCTGTTGAAGACAAGCTTGTCTGCTGTGCTGTTGGGGTCCAGGGAGAAGTAGCCCACTCTCTCAAACTGGAATTTGTCAAAGAGCTTTGCTCCTTTAACTGAGATGTCCACAAAGGCACCATCGATCACCTGCAGGGAATCAGGCTTGATGTCAGTCTGGAAACCCTTGGGCACCTCAGACAAATCCTCTGTTTTTTTGCATGAATAGTCTTTCATAGAGGTGTACTTCACACAGCAGTGGCTGGCTGACCCAGTGGATGAAGGCTTTGGGTTTGTCTTAAGTCTTAGTGGAACTGGATCAAGTCACCTCCAACTCCACCACTTTACCTGAGGGTCCTTGATGACCTTCTGCACAGAGATGAGATATCTAGCATGCCTCAGGCCTACTGGCTGTTGTGGGGTCAAACGCTTGTAGCCCTTCTCCATCACCTCTCTGAAGTCACCCTGTAAAGGTAAAGGCCCACTGATTGTCACACAATGTGTGAAATTTGTTCTCCGCATTTGACCCATCCCCTGGGGGAGCGGTGAGCGGCAGCATGCGCCGCGCTCGGGAATCACATGGTGATTTAACCCCCCTAATTCCAACCCTTTGATGCTGAGTGCCAAGCAGGGAGGCAAATGGGTCCCATTTTTATAGTCTTTGGTATGACTCGGCCGGGGATCGAACTCACGACCTCCCAGTCTCAGGGTGGACACTCAGACCACAAGGCCACTGAGCTGGTGACCCTGTTCAATGAAGATGGTGTGTGTAAATGGAACCACATGGCTGCCCTTGGACTCCTTGGCAGGAAGGTCTGGTACTCGTACATCTGACTTTGAGCTCTCAGGAGGGTTATTTATGGTAACTTTGAGGGGTTCCAGGACGGCCATGGCTCAAGGTGCCATGTTGTTCAGCACGTCCCTCACGCACACCTCCAACAGGTGGCGCTCCATCGTTGTCTGGTCAACTGTTACTCTCACCTGCGCACAGAAGTTGTTGATCGCCTCAGGTGGAAAACCTCTTCTCCTTGAGAAGTGATAGTAAAGAGAGGGGGATCGTCCCAGTCTCTGACAATCCCATCCCGGTCTCCACCAATGTAATAATTTCCTTCTTGGACACAACGGTGTAGGTGAGGTTCAAGCGTCCATATTCTCACTGCACAGGGCAGTACACATCCAGAGCATTGCACAGTCAGAAGTATGACGATCGCCTGGCCTGGAACTCTTTGGTACAAAGTGAGTGTGTGATATGTTCAATGGAGTCACACAGACATCTCCTGTTCGATGATGTGGTGTGTATTTGATTCTGTATGCCACAGGGTCCATCTTCCCATCCTCCATGACCATCTTCATCCTGAGCGTAGCCTCCACTTCAGCAAACAGGCCCTTCTTCATCCTTTCAAATCCTTTTTCATGGTGATGGGGGAGAATTCTGGCCCTTCAGTTCTTCCTCCTTCTGGTGGCACACATAGGCATGGCCCCTGCTAACAAGATCCACAGCAAGGTCATAGAGTTTCTGGAAGTTGTCTAATGTGTGAGTGACATCGTATGGTTTGTAGCTGAGCCACTCCACCATCTTCCTGATGGCAGTGAAGTATTTCTCCTCCTGTCTGTGTTTGTGTCATCATACCTCAGGAAACAAATCCCATTGTTGGCCTTTCCATAACCAAAATTGAAGTTGATAGCTTTGGCATGTCCGATGTGAAGAATACTGTTGGGTTCAGGAGGAAAGCGGGTGCGTATCTGTCCACCGGTGATCTCCAGGTGCTTCCTATAAGCAAGTCCATAGTGTTTGGTATCACCAGATAGCCCTCAGTCTTGTAGTTCTCCCCTGGTTCATGAAACTTGAGCGCCTCTCCTCTGAGCTGCTCCACTTTCCCTCAGGGTTCCCCTCACCATTCGCTGCAAACTCCTCTTTCTTCACCTCATTTTGGGCTTTGGCCCTCTAAGGCTTAGGTTTCTTCTCCAGGTCAGCCTCTGTCTTAGTGCCCAAGAGGTGCAGGACCTGTTTGTCCACCTTATTTTTGATGATCTTTCCATCAGCCCACTTCAGAGCAAATTTTGTTATTTTTTGTTTTTGCTCCAACTGAAATATTTTATGTTCACGATTCAGTAGGTCACCGGTTGGCTTGGTTCCAGCATTAAAACGAATGAATAAGAAACTCACTTCCGGGACAAGAGATGTCACGTGACTGTTCAGCTCTATATCAGGCTCACTTGTTGAGTGTTAAGGGATGAAATACAGTAACTAATCATGGTCACATAGGCCTCCAGGAATTGAGTGAGGGGGGCTCCTTTTTCCAAGCTTTGTCTGGGGAGAGGCCCACAGTCTCAGACTCTGCTGTAAATAATAAGTAAAATCAATTTACATTTTCATTCCGGTGTCCTTCCTCCTAGGGGGTGTGGCCCCCCAGTTTGGGAACCACTGCTCTAGAGAGGACAATCCTTGTCACATACTGTACAGCAATTCATTTACCTTTGGGATAGTGTACTTGCCCAGCGTGGTGTTCTTGGTTGTCATACGGGACACATTCAAAGGCAGGATGTTTCCCATTCTCTGGACCTCATGGATGACTGCGTCAGTATAGGGCATGTTTTCTCTGTCAGTCACAGAGGGCTGCCTGGATGAACCAACGACAGTATCGATCTCAGCCTGGACCTTCTCTGCACAGAGAAGGAACAGGAAACAAGCTCTGATTAGGTGTCCCTCATACATGGCTGCTGAGAAAAGTATGTTAATGAGAGCCACACACCCTTGAAGAATGCAAGCAACACAGAACCTGCCACCCAACCTGCGCACACACACACACACACACACACACACACACACACACGCACGCATGCACGCACACACACACACACACACACACACACACACACACACACACACACACACACACACACACCTTGTATGTGTGGGTAGTAGATCATGTATAGCAGTCCCCAGTGTAGAGTAATGGTGGTGGTCTCAGTTCCGGCGCCAAACAGATCCAGGGTGCAAAAAGCCAAATTCTCCAGATCAAACCCAGAATCTAGATCCTCCTTCTGACAACACAACAAAGCAATTGCCAGAATCATAATCAGTGGCTTCTCAACATTCACAGCCATTTCATTAGAAAATGCACAGGAGGCAAATAAATGAGATTTTAATGGTGCGTTCCTTTATCGCAAAATCACTGGGATGTGGAGGCTAAATGACATCACATCCGTTTTGTTAGCGTTCCATTTGCAGAAAACTTGAGCTGGGAAGTTCACTGTTCATTGGTCAGATCCAGTCGCTAGCCAGGCTAGCCATTGTTAGCAATAACAATTGACAACAAGGCATTTCACGGCATTTTGCGCATACAAACACTGCGGCCTCATGTCCACACAGATAGAAGTTAGGCAGTGCTGTGTGTACAGCTGATTTAATGAGACACAAACAAAACAGAAGTGCTAAACAACATTACTAAGATTACTACTACTGTTGTTGCGCGGCGCAGCCATCTTGGATTTGTGAGGTTGGGGCTGCTGAGGCTCCTACGAGTTTGGAATGGGAAATACCAGCTCTGATGACGTCACCGCCCATCTCATGACCTTTGAAGTCGTAAGATTACCAGTCCCCAGTTATAAAGGAATGCACGATAAGCCCAAGACCAAACAAAATGTTATCACACACACACACACACACACACACACACACACACACACACACAGGCTTTGCATTGCGCAAGCATGCACGCACGCATGCGCACACATCACACACACACACACACACACACACACACACACACGCACACACGCACGCACACACCTCTCCCATTTCTGACAGGAAGCAGTCAATGTAGTCTCTTGGTGATGAGGGGTCATAGCTTTCTCTGTGTTCTTTGATCCGATTTTTCACAAAGTCAAGCAGCTTATGCATCAGAACGAATAACGTCTGGTGAGGTCCAGGGAGCCGCTTCATTAGCCAGGGCAGCATGTTATAAATCTACAGAGCAAACACACAGTTACCCAGACAGACAGATAGGCTAGGCTGCCATCTTAACAGCCTGGGAAAGGTACTGAACACAGACACAGATGGAGGCCAATGCGATACTTACTTTATCACATTACATTTACTTAAAAAAAATGAATAATGCCTGTCCTTCCATGTAACATAGAGGCTCACCTGTGCCCATATGCTTCCTTCTAAGTACACCATCTCAGAGAATTGCTGAAGGATAGTCTGGAACTGCTTGTCACTGTACTCAAAGCGATCCCCAAACACCAAGCAGCAGATGACGTTGGATACAGCATTGTTCACCAGCAGCTGGGCATTGAAGGGCTCACCTGAAAAACGCAGAGGTAATGCAGATAGGAGACCCAAACATTGTGAACATGTTTTGGACATTTGACAGTAGACAGGAAAGATTAGGAGAAGAAGGGGATGACATTAAAAACTATGCCAAGCCGGCGCACATCCATGTGCGCCGGCTTGGCGCACATGGATGTACATGGAAAAGATGTCATTTACACCCTGTTTTTAGCTGAAATCTCCACTGTAGCCAGGTGCGGCAGCTAATACAAGAAGTGGGGCTGCTGCACCACCTGGCTACATTGAAGATTTCAGCTAAATCAGGGTGTAGCCTACATGATGTATTTTCATGTCACTTGGCATCTCAGGGCTTGTGGAGACTTTGATTATACCAGGTGAGCAGAAGCAATTTATGTATTTTTTCTGTTGTTTTTTCTGTTCTTGCTCATGGCCCCCTTCACACTCAGCAGACAGCTCTACTTGCGTGACGCGGACAGTCTCCATTTCTCCAAACTGGGCCCACGCCGGCTGCATTCTACTGCATGTAGTACACTGACTGTACCTCATACAACCCCACTTCAAACAAACCGAACGATCCCTTTAAATGTATCTCCCTTGGTCAGCCCTGTTCCCACATCTTCAATTAAGCACAGGATGTTATGGAGACAGCGTTTCCCATTTCTTATATAGTAAAATACCTTGTTGATGAGCAATGGCCTCATTCAGATAGTGGCACTCCTGCTGGATGGATGGTCCGAGGGATTTCTTGCCCAGACCAAAGTTCCTGAGTGTATGGAGAGCAAATCTCCGCTGCTGCTTCCACTTATAGCCATTTGACATCATTAAACCTGTTGGGAACATAAAACAGCATAGATTGAAAGCAAGCACAAGAGAGGTGTTAAAGAAACAATTTGCCGCTGTGTATAATGGTGATTTATTAAAACTTGGTCACCTATAGTATGTAGTAGAAATGTGCAGTAACCCTTTATTTTACAGGTCCCTAAAAACGTATGAATTATTTGTAATTAGACATGAACAGCAATGTAACTACACAGTAATTACATTGGTGTTCATGTCTAATTACAAATAGTTGATTGATTGATTGATTGACTTTATTTGGTGATAAAAACAGGACATAAGACAACATATCACCGAGGATAAAAACACAATAAAGCCCGAAGGCTTATTTCCATTGTGGTCCCCAAGTTCATAATGCAGTTACATGGTACCGGACCTGTAAAATGGAGTGAGTCTATTCAACTGTAGTTCATATGAAGTTACATGGTACCAGACCTGTAAATTAAAGTGAAAATGAGCCTAGCCTAACCTAACCATACTGACGTGTCTATTTGTACCCGGGTACAAATTAGGGCTGCACGATATTGGAATAAACTGACATTGCAATATTTGGTTTCTGCGATATATATTGCGATATGAAAAAATACAGGAATTTTCAAATGACTTAAATAGCTCATCAAGCCTTGCCCCTTTAACACATTGAGTGCCACAGCGCTTCAGTAAAATTGTCTGGAGCCTGTGCCAGATTCACTTCCATTCAGTTGAAAACAGCTATAGAATTTTTTCTATTAGGGCTATATTGACAGGGCTGGACTTTAATGAAACATTGAACACTCCTGCTTCTTCCAAAGAAGAAATTTTGTTTCTAGACAGTTCCATTATGAAATGACAGCCTCTGAAAAAAGTGCACTTTCAAGGGTTTTCTGCCGTTTTTTTTTTCTTTTCAAGATATAGTCACTTTTATGAATACCTTTTGCACTCTAATTTCGAGCACATTCACTGACTCTGGCTGGTGTTTTCTGATGTGGTGCCGTGGTGTGGTTTCTGTGCAGCCTGCGTGCCTATCATTGATGTGGGAAGGTGGTCCTCAGAATTGTTTTAACAATCAGAAGTGGGCCTTGAATTAGAAAAGATTGAGCTCTCCTCCTATATATGATACAATCCTGACTAGACTTACGGTAGGTACGAAACTGCAGACTTAGGCAACGTTAAAAAAATTACAACACACACTAACTACCTTGATTCCCAACCGCATCATGAAACATTGGTATGACAGGGCGATCAGTGTAATCCTCCCCTCTTTCGACCAGGGCTTCTCTCACATTCTTGTACCCGTTGATGATCACAATCCTTTCACCCATGAGTCGAAGGCTGAAAATGTTTCCATATTTCTCTGCAAACTGAAAGAGAAACGGCAGAATGGTTTTGTGGTTCAACATTGAGTGGCCTGTTCACATTGGTAAGATAAAATTAGATGAGGAATATGAAAGAATTATTAGATACACTGAGCTAGCAGCCACAGTATTCTTTAGTTCCATGCATTTGTCCCCATATCAACTGCTAGTCTTTGGCATTTGTGGTCAGGTCTTTGAGGTGACACTCTGGTTGAAGAGTAACGCCACAAATTAAGGAAATCCTAAAGATGCAAGTTTTCATTTACAAAATGCTGGTAGCTAAATTGGGCAGTCACACACTTTGGATTCCTTGCCTGGTTTAGTTCCTTAACACTCGTCAATAAAACAAGGTAAGAAAAATTATTAATATCTCAAGACAAATCTGCAGAATCAAATGCCGGGTGCTTGGCCTCCCCGTTGTCCATTAGGCTAATTCCTGTTCATGGACCTGGTTGGCCATTATCCCTTACTTCAATAATGGCTGCGGATGTGACAGAATCAGAACTGAAGAACAGAATTACATAACATTACCTACCTTCACGAGATCCAGGTGTATTTCGTTGGCTTTGATGCGATGAAGGTCACCAATTAGAGGAAGAGGCCATGGTCCAGGAGGAAAGTTTTTTGGGGCTCTGTTCTTCAAAACATCAGCAAACAACAAGAAAACACACACAAATATCAAAACACTCCACCCATCCATCCATTCCAGGGCTATTACATCATAGAATGTCTCCATTGGTATTGCTAGGAACAGCAGATGTGAAGTGTTTGTTATTCCGTTTTGACTGCAGTCGACAGTGAAGTTATTATGAACGGGGAAATGTTTTATTTGTGTGTGTGTGTGTGTGTGTGTGTGTGTGTGTGTGTGTGTGTGTGTGTGCGTGCGTGGGTGTGTGAAGCCTGCCCAGACTCCTCCTCCTCTCCTCTCACAAAGCACTCCACCCATCCATCCATTCCAGGGCGATTACATCATAGAATGTCTCCATTGGTATTTCTAGGAGCAGAGTTTGTTATTCCATTTTGACTGCCGTAACATGAGTGCTCGACAGGGCCAGTCGACAGTGAAGTTATTATGAACGGGGAAATGTTTTCTTTGTGTGTGTGTGTGTGTGTGTGTGTGTGTGTGTGTGTGTGTGTGTGTGTGTGTGTGTGTGTGCGCGTGCGTGTGTGTGCGCGCGCGCGGGTGTGTGTGAGAGAGTGACCTTTGATTGCTTTGCTTTGATTACTGATAGGCTGTGTTGAAGCCTGCCCAGACTCCTCCTCCTCTCCTCTCACAAAGCTTTTGAACAAGAACAGCACCAAATGGGGTATCATGTGTCTGCATGAGTCATGACCACCACAGCATTCAGACTGTGATTTTAGAGGTCTTTTGCAAGATTATCATTAGCTACACGCGACTGTTTGAGTGTACCTTACAGGTTGAATGTGATAAAGGAAGATTTTTTTTAATTAGGTTAATAAATGTTATTCTGATTGTTTTATTGTCAATATAGTACATTTGATTTACAATTATTAACCCACTGCACTCCTGCCATTCAAATGAATATTGAATCTAATGCAGTGAAGTTGTAAAAAGTTCTTTATTATCAGATTATGATAAAGAATCAGCGCAATTAACTGAATCTCAGGATAATGTATTTACATTTAAGTACAAGTTGGATTTTGGTCTGAACTAGAGTCTAACCTATTATATACAATGTTAAGTGTAATCTGAATTTAGTTCAGTGATAATTGTAGTAGTGCTTGTAGTTGGAGCTGAGCTGAGCAGTCTGGAGGCGGTTGCAGAGACAAGGCTGAGGAGGAAACTGCACGCTATGCTGGACAACCCCTCCCATCCCCTACATGTCTGAACTAGAGTCTAACCTATTATACAGTATACAATGTTAAGTGTAATCTGCATTTAGTTCAGTGATAATTGTAGTAGTGCTTGTAGTTTAGAGAAAGCCTTTAGAGAAGGGAATAGGCTAGATCTATATAATCTACAGAAAGAAATTAAACGTGAAATCAGGTCCTGTAAGCTGAAATACAAAGATAAAATTGAGTCTCAGCTCAGAATGAATAATCTAGGCTCTGCCTGGCACAGCTTGAAAACGATCACTGGGACCAAAGAATCTGGTAGAAAAAAAGTTCAGCTCAAGGAATACAATTCAGATGCCGAGCTGGCTCAATGCCTTAATGATTTTTATGTTTGATTTGATGTTCATGACTTTAACAATAAGCACTCCGAGATCAGAAACAATCTCCAGCTGGCTCCACCATTGAATCCTTTTTTTGATGTGCATGATGTAATCGGCTGCTTTAAAAGGTGCAAGCCCAGGAAACGTCCTGGCCCCGATGGACTTAGCGGTCGCCTGCTAAAAATATGTGCTGACCAGCTTGGTCTCATTTTTAGCTTCATTTTTCATTTGTCTCTCTCCCAGCAGAGGGTGCCATCCCTGTGGAAGCAGTCCATAGTGGTGCCCGTTGGTAAGATAAACAGTCCCAAAAGCTTGAACGACTTCCGGCCTGTTGCTTTAACCTCTCTGGTTATAAAGCAATTTGAAAAGCTAGTTAAAGCAGAGCTCCTAGCAAAAACTGAGCACCTGCTCAACCCCCTTCAGTTTGCGTATAGAGCTCAGAGAGGCGTACAAGACGCCACAGCTACCCTACTTAACCTTGTCTGTAAGCACTTAGAAGGCAGTGGGAACCACGCCAGGCTGCTCTTTGTAGACTTTTCTTCAGCGTTCAATACGATCCAGCCTCACATTTTGGTTGAGAAACTTGTACGCCTTTTTTGTTTAGACGCGGGTCTTGTTGGATGGATTTTGGACTTTCTTACAAATAGATCACAACAAGTAAGAGTAAACGGAACTCTGTCCAGCTTCTTAACATCCTCGACCGGCTCACCTCAGGGTTGTGTCTTGTCTGCCTTCTTGTATAGTCTGTATACAAATGATTGTTTTAGCCGTCATGCCGACAGATTCATCATCAAGTACGCTGATGATTCCATCATTGTCAGCTTGCTTGATGAGGATGAGGCCAGGTTCTTAAAGGAGAATTTCGTTTTTTTTTAACCTGCAGCCCTCTCCTCACATTAATTATGATCTGACGATCTCTCCGCAGCGTTTTTGTCGTCCTAGGCGTTGTTTTGAGGAAAGTCCCGTGAGACTTTCCTGATGAGAGTTGTGTCTCACTGACCCGACAGGCAAAAATGGGCTGCCTGTAACTAGTGAAAAGAGCCCGGGGGAGAAATGCAGTCTGATCGTTCCTTAGGGATCAGTTTATGACGATATGCGTCGAAAACGTGAATAAAACTGTCTATTTAAATGGAGGAAAAGCATGCTGCCACTTGGCCCTCACGGAGCTCCATTCTAGGACTGGCTTGGACGCTATTGATCTCAAAACAATGCCTAGGACGACAAAAACGCTGCGGAGAGCACTGGGTGAGTCGTCAGATCATAATTAATGTGAGGAGAGGGCTGCAGGTTCAAAAAAACCGAAATTCTCCTAATGATTTTCTGTCCTGGTGTGAAGAAGCCTTCCTCCAACTTAACGTCTCAAAGACTAGAGAGATTTGTGTTGATTTTAGACGATCCTCCCCAGTTCCCCAGAACAGTGTTGTCCATGGGCAACCAGTAGACATGGTGACCAATTATAAATACCTTGGCACTATTTTTGACAGCAAGTTGAAGTTCGATCTAAACTGTGAAATGCTGTGCAAAAAAGGTCAACAATGTCTCTTTTGCCTAAGGAAGCTTGCCAGATTCCAGGTTGACAGGACTCTGATGAAACTGTTTTACTGTGCCTATATCGAGTCTGTAATCTCCTTCTCTATCATCTGTTGGTATGGAAACCTTTGTATTCAAGGGAAGAACTCCCTCGGGAGGATTGTGAGAGCGGCCTCAAAAATAGCCGGAGTAAATTTTAGTAGCCTGGATCACATTTTTAACAGGTGCTTAAAAAGGCCATGTCCATTCGCATGGACGATACTCATCCTCTCTGCCCAGAGTATGTGCTGCTCCCCTCGGGCTTTCGGCTAAAGGTTCCGAGGGCCACGAAAAACATCTTTCGTTCCTGTTTCCATCACAGCTCTAAATGCTGCTGAGAGGAGGAGATAATGCACTCTCTCTCTCTCTCTCTCTGTCTCGCTCTCTTTCTCTGTCTCTCTCACGCAGCTTAAACGCTGCTGGGCGGAGGAGATGATGCACTCTCTCTGTCTCTCTCTTGTATTGTTTTTATCTGTTTTTATTTGTCTCTTACTATTTTCTGTCTGCTCTGTATTTTTAACCCCTGCTGCTGTTGCTGTTTTTAGACCCCTGAATCTCCCCTCAGGGATAAATAAAGGTTTCAATTCAATTCAATTGTTTAAAAAAGGTTGACAATATTTTGTTTCAATGATTTTATTACATATTGTATACAGGATTATTGGATAGGCTTATTGAAAGTAAAATGTTTCAAAATTATGTTTTGCTTAGACTATAGCTGTATAGCTATACTATAGCACATTAAAACAATATGGTGATTCAGATTACAGAAGAACTTTTCAAGGTATAACATAGGGTAACTGCTGTGGAAAACAACTTCTGTATTGTAAATTGACAGAAATACAATTTTCAACGTTGATTACTTAGATTTTTCACAAAGATTTGGGCACAGATGGTTTATCATGACAAAGCACAGTGCCACTCAGTCTTGAGCAATACAAAATTAACGTTATGATAAAATTCTGCTTGAAGTGCACCGTTTGTCTGATTTCTTTGTTAAAGGGGAAGTAAGCCCCCAGAATTCTGGCAGACCTGGAATCAAGAGTCTCAACCTGGGGTAGCTTCCACATTGGCTTCATTTGCTTCATGCATGGCCTATCATCCCGCTCTGACTCTGGGTGTCAAAGGGGTAGTTGGTGATGTCATCGGAACCCAAGATCAGCCAATTGACAGACAGAACTGCAAAGGTAGGTTTTAAACCCCTAGGCCTAGGGCACTCTCGCTGCATGAAAATTATACAGTGTGTTCTAATGTGGAGATTTTGCCCAGAATCCTTCAGCAACACTACTCAAAAGCGATATACATTGGTTTAAAGCTGGGGGGAAATATGTTTTAGGGTTTAGTTACACTTTAAGCATGGGGTTAATCATTATTAGAGGGTAGAGCAGGTCAGAGACAGTGAGTGGCTTATCTTGGTATGGCACACAGGCGAAGTGGGTTGGGGCAGTGAGTGGTTTATCTTGGTATGGCACAGAGGCAATAAGGTTTTGGGCAGTGAGTGGCTCCCAACTTGAAGTCCAGACTGGGCTCCTCTCCAGTGGGTGCAGAGAATGAGAACCTCTGAAGGAGGGAGGTGAAGAAAAGGAATAACTCCATCCTGGCCAGTGGTTCCCCAGGACATGCACGCTTACCTGGGAAGACATAATACTCTAGTTCAGTTTGATTCAGAACCAGGATCATCATTATAAATGCAAGATTTTGTGGCCAAGCTTTGTTCAAATCCACATAATTTTATTTGAAAAGTTCCCGATGATTGAAGTTGTTTTAAGAGTAAGGATCCACCATACAGTATACCTGAATTGAGTAAATATTATCACTTGGTTAAAACAGCATGTAATTGACTTTTGGTTAACTACTCACCGGCGGAAAAAGGAAGGAAGGCCTCTCTCTTCCTAAATTTGCCATCCTGGTCCAGGAAGTGTTGAGGGTTGAAAGAGTGTGGAGTCTCCCACATCGTCTCATCATGTAGAACTGAGTGCAGCATGGGCAGGACCATGGTGCCCTGAGTTTAGAGCAAGCATAATAAATATAATCAACTTCCAAGTCCCCCCCTTCATTCCCTTGTCCTTCCCCCTAGTGGTTCCCAGTTTGGGAACCACTGCTCTAGAGATGACAATCCTTGTCACATACTGTACAGCAATTCATTTACCTTTGGGATAGTGTACTTGCCCAGCGTGGTGTTCTTGGTTGTCATATGGGACAAATTCAAAGGCAGGATGTTTCCCATTCTCTGGACCTCATGGATGACTGCGTCAGTATAGGGCATGTTTTCTCTGTCGGTCACAGAGGGCTGCCTGGATGAACCAACGACAGTATCGATCTCAGCCTGGACCTTCTCTGCACAGAGAAGGAACAGGAAACAAGCTCTGATTAGGTGTCCCTCATACATGGCTGCTGAGAAAAGTATGTTAATGAGAGCCACATCCTTGAAGAATGCAAGCAACCCAGAAGGTGCCACCCACTACCCACGCACACACACACACACACACACACACACACACACACACACACACACACACACACACACACACACACACACACACACACACACCTTGTATGTGTGGGTAGTAGATCATGTATAGCAGTCCCCAGTGTAGAGTAGTGGAGGTGGTCTCAGTTCCAGCAATGAACAGGTCCAGGGTGCAAAAAGACAAATTCTCCAGATCAAACCCAGAATCTAGATCCTCCTTCTGACAACACAACAAAGCAATTGCCAGAATCAGAATCAGTGGCTTCACAACATTCACAGCCATTTCATTAGAAAATACACAGAAGGCAAATTAATGAGATTTTAAGCCCAAGACAACCAAACAAAATGTTATCACACACGAACGCACGCACGCACGCACGCACGCACGCACGCACGCACGCACGCACGCACGCACACACACACACACACACACACACACACACACACACACACACACACACACACACACACCTCTCCCATTTCTGACAGGAAGCAGTCAATGTAGTCTCTTGGTGATGAGGGGTCATAGCTTTCTCTGTGTTCTTTGATCCGATTTTTCACAAAGTCAAGCAGCTTATGCGTCAGAACAAATATCCTCTTGTGAGGTCCAGGGAGCCACTTCATCAGCCAGGGCAGCATGTTGTAAATCTACAGAGCAAACAGACAGTTACCCAGACAGACAGATAGGCTTCTTAACAGCATGGGAAAAGTATTGAACACAGACACAGATGGAGGCCAATAAGCTGCATATTCTTGACAATATCAGATAGATTCATATCATGTAGCTGCTCTCCACTCATTCCTTCTTCTTCTTGCCCAAACCTTCTTCTATTGATTCTTTTAGGACACAGGATGATCAGATTCAACATAGCCTTAAAGTCCCTGGAAACCAGAAATATTTCTTTATTATTTAGCATTTTGAGTTAATCACATCACAGGACCCTATGTTAATAAGCCACCAGCCAAATTTGAACGATGATGAACGTCGCAAAGTATATAAATTTAGGTTTGACAGCCATGGCAAAACTCATGAGATTTCATTATTTTTTAGAGTGTACTTTCTCCCGCGGAATGTGTGGGCGTGTCCCATCTACAGCAGGGAAATTTCTGTCTCTCGGAGAGCGCGAGAGAGAGGGGGGAGGGAAACGGAGAAAGAGAGATGAGTCGTGCACACACCGTGTGTGTGTGTGTGTGTGTGTGTGTGTGTGTGTGTGTGTGTGTGTGTGTGTGTGTGTGTGTGTGTGTGTGTGTGTGTGTGTGTGTGTGTGTGTGTGTGTGTGTGTGTGTGTGTGTGTGTGTGTGTGTGTGTGTGTTGCTCCGCGGCTCGGAAGAGATCTCTGTCCATTCTTTGCCTGAGTGTCTGTCGAGAGAGAGAGAGAGAGAGAGAGAGAGAGAGAGAGAGAGAGCTACTTGGCCCTAAACAGACAGTACACGGTGGCAGAATATCTGACCACCGTGACTGATGACAAATTAAGAAAGACATAATGACTAGGTACAGAGTCAGTGGACACAGCCTGGCCCTAGAAACCGGTCGCCACAGACAGACCTGGCTACCCAGGGAGGACAGGCTATGTTCACGGTGCACACAGAACACAGTAGAAACAGAGACACACTTTCTACTACACTGTGACAAATATGCAGAAATTAGAGCATCATTCTTCCCCAAAATTATACACAAATACCAAGAATTCGAAACACAATCAGAAAGAGACAAGCTTAAATACCTATTAGGAGAAAAACCAAACTGCTGCATATTAGCAGCTAAATATCTGGCCTCCTGCCACAACCTCAGAGACATCCAGTGAAACACACCAGCTCATTTTATTTTTATTTTATTTTATTTTATTTTATTTTATTTTATTTTATTTTATTTTATTTTATTTCTATTTCATTTCATTCTTACTCTTATTCTTATTTTATTTATTTTACTTATTTTATTTTTATTTTTATTTTCTATTTGACAATTACTGTTTGTAAAAATTTTAAGTCAGAATGCCCCATTTTTTGGGAAGTTTATATGTACATATATCTTTGACTGTAAATTTGGACTGTTTGTACATTATACATCCTCGACTGTACATTCATTTATTATTATAATTTCCTTATTGTTGTACTGTTAATATGTGTATTTGCTTTGGCAATATAAGCACTGTCTTTTCATGCCAATAAAGCTATTTGAAATTGAAATTGAAATTGAGAGAGAGAGAGAGAGAGGAGCGCATGGCTGAAACCCGACACCTTGCTAATCTCACAAGCACAGCGCTTGGTGGCAGACGGCACACAGGGAGGGAGACGGACAGCGAGGGAGCGCTGTCACTGGGGGCAAAGAACGGACTTGCCATAGGTGGGTGGGATTGCGTGCGTGTACAAAGGTTATATAGAGCTTATGACGTCATAAGCTCCTGCGTTTTAGCACCTCGCGCACTGCTGTCTTCAATGAGGAAGTACTTTGTAGAATCTTGTAGAAAAGTGTCGATTTTAAGGCTTTGGGTTGAAAGTAATGTATAATAATTTCGGAGGCACAAAATTACTAACATAAGACCCTAAATAACATAGTTAGAACGTTTTTGTGGATTTTGGTTTCCAGGGACTTTAAGCCACAAACGTGTGACAGATTTGCAATGAAGAACTCTGACATCACTGTTAACTTTTTAGGTGTAAACATTGATGATCAACTTAATTGGAAAAAACACATCTCTTATGTGTCCAATAAAGTTGCTGGTATTTTACGGAGAGCAAAACATGTCTTGTCAAGGAAAAACTTCATGGACCTATACTATTCTATGATTTATCCCTTCATTTCTTATGGAAATATAGTCTGGGTAAGCACGTACAAAACCAGTCTTTCTCCCATTTTTCTATTACAAAAAAAATGGTTAGTTTGATCACGAACTGTCCCTGGAATGCTCACACTGTCCCATTATTTCAAACTCTGGAGCTGTTAAACATATTTGACATTAATAGATTTCAGATATGTCTTTTTGTGTTTCAATTTGTCAATAATTTACTTCCCATTTCTTTCGACAGATTCTTTATTAGTAGGTCTATTATTCACTGTTATCACACCAGATCTGCTGATCTTCTACACAGTCAGTTTTTCAGAACTAACCTTGGCCAATTCTCAATCAAATACAGAGGTCCAATCATGTGGAACAGTCTTTCTGCTGCACTCCGTAGTCACTCCTCATTTCCACTTAAAAAAAAAAACTTAAACAACTTCTCTTAAAAGAGCACAGTACCTGATTTCTTTACCCCTGTATCTTATTGATTGATTTCATTTGTTTACCCGCTGGTGCACCTGTTTGCTTTTTCTTTTCTTTTCTTTTCCTTCTTTTATTATATATATATATATATATATTTTTTCTGTATATATATATATATATTTTTTACTTTTATATTGTTTTAAATATATTGTCTTGATTGTTTTGTTTTTTCATTATTAGTCTTTAATTTGTTTTTAAATAAGGTGAGACGTGAGACTCTATAAGCCCTTCCGGGTTTCTTTCCATCACCTGCACAATTTTCTTTGTATTAAGATACTTGTACTATCTGTTGTTATTCATTTTTTCTTTGTGCAAATAAACAACAATAAACTGGTGGCAGACAAAATAGTTGCCTATATTCGGTATTGTTCATTTTCCACATCCCTGTGTGTGTGTGTGTGTGTGTGTGTGTGTGTGCGCGTGCGTGCGTGCGTGCGTGCGTGCGTGCATGTGGAAAATGGATCAGTAAAGTTCGTAAAGTCAACCTCTTGGATAATGTCTGTCAGTCCACCCCAACCCATCTCTCTTTTTTCTTGATTTCCCCCCATTTTCTCCCCAATTGTACTTGGCCAGTTTTTCCCCTGCTGCCCCGGTCGCTGCTCCACCCCCTCTGCCGATCTGGGCAGAGCCGTAGACTAGCATCATGCTTCCTCCGACACATGCACAGTTGCCAGCCGCTTTTATTCACTTGACAGCAGGGAGCTTCACCGGCAGAACGTAGCACGTGGGAGGATCACACTATTCCCACCAGTTCCCTTCCACCCCGAACAGGCGCCCCGACCGACCAGAGGAGGCACTAGTGCAGCGACCAGGACACAGAGGAAAAGAGGACACCGTACCCAGACTTGAGTTTTATGTGTGTGTAGTCATGTTTCTTATATAGTCATGATGACGGGGGACTCAATATAGATAAACTGATTTATTCTATTATGCAAACCCAATGAGTCCTCTATAAGTTTTTAGCTCTTTTTGCAACTGCTGCGCCTGTTGCTTAATGCACTTTTTATGCTCTTTTTTTAAGTTTTGTTGTGCGCTTTTAAATGTCCATTTTATTCTCTTCTTTTATTTTCCTGTCAACCATTTTATGTGAAGCACTTTGAATTGCCTCTGTGTATGAATTATGTGCTATACAAATAAACTTGACTTGACTTGACTTGACATACCCCTAATCCGGCTTCCCACCCGCAGCCAATCGTGCCTGTATGGACGCCCGACCAAGCCGGAGGTAACACGGGGGTGCAAACCTGCGACCCTCGTGTTGTAGGCAGGGAATCTACCGCTACACTAACCCATCTCTCTAAGCAAGCGCGTCGATTTGGGTAGGGTTGGTTATGACATGTCACAACCAAGATTTCAGGGTGTCCAATTGTCCCTACCAACTTTTAAGCAACCTTATTTGCATTATCTTTGGAGTGCAGTTATATAGGTCATTTAGATTGTCTTCCCATATTTTGCAAGGATAAATGGTAAATGGTAAAATTGGCTGCATTTATATAGCGCTTTTATCCAAAGCGCTTTACAATGTGCCTACATTCACCCATTCACACACCGAAGGCGGCTGGCTGCCACGCAGGGTGCTAGCACAGCCATCGGGAGCAATTTGGGGTTCAGTGTCTTGCCCAAGGACACTTCGACATGCGGACTGGAGGAGCCGGGGATCGAACCACCGACCTTCTGGTTAGTGGACGACGCGCTCTATCTCCTGAGCCACAGCCGCCCCATAGGATAGAATTGACCCGACCATTATTGAGTGAAATTAGTTTGCATTATGTTCAAAGTTACATTTACCCCCATTTTTCACCACTGAATGTGCCAGTCCAATGGGCTATGGGCGTGGTCTCACTGGGCTGGCTGCAGTGAGTCAGAACAGCTCAGCACTCCAGGCCCCAGCCCAGACGAGGAAATGACAAGAGCGAAGTGAAGTTTTGTGTGGGACCATTTCCAGTTAAAAGACGACATTGTTAATTGCAAGAACTGTGATGCCGTTTATAAGTACAACACGGCTAAAGGGCTCATTATACTCGAGCAAGCTCCGTGGGGTGGAGCTCTGCGAGTCTCCGCGAGTCACCGTGCGGACCTTGCGCTGGGGCAGATGCTTTTATACTCAGTGATCAGCATGTTATTGTACAATGGTAATGGTGAGAACAGCCCATGAAAAGTCGCAATGAAACGCTATTATGTGCAGTACTGAGTGCACTTTCACTCTCAAACGACCGTACATCAGCACATGAATGAATCGACAAACTTGTTTTTATTGAAAGCCGTTTCACTTCTCAGCCCTGATAGCCTACTCTGTGTTGCTTTTAATCTCTCTCAATCATGCTGTGAGAGAGCTGAGCAGGTGGTGACATGAAAGTTATTGAGAAAAGGAGAAGATACTGAATAATGGCATCACAACAGTATAATCCTAATGTTGATTTAAAATGAGATATTCCTCTAAATATGGCTAAAAAAGGTAAAAAAAAAACCCACTCAAAACACAGGCTCCCCTCATGCCGTCCTCGACCCTACCAACTTTGAGACCAAAACGACGCCCTTGTCTCTAAGTGAGGTATTTCTGGTTAAATGTTGTATGTTTGTTCAAATTACACAAAGGATTTCAGGTTGATTCTACTGTGCCGTTGAAGTGGCTGCCCTCTGCCCCTCTCTCTGCGAGAGTCGGTTCTCAACTCATATGTGGTCAACCTACTACAGAGTCATCAGAGGAGGAAGCGAGGACACTGGTATACAACTGCAAGCATCTGCCAGAGCAAATAATAACATGAGTTCGCTGATTCGTCCTGTTCCCACGCTAGTGACTCACATATCTGAACTACAATTACCTGCTTTCATTCAACATTTGGAGTTTATGTCTTGTAATTATGTTGAATTGATCCTGGACTATGGGTGGAAACGGATGCGCGCACGCACACGCACATTCAATGCTCATTGCCAGTTTCTGTGGTCAGGCTGGATATAGCCTTGTGTGGCCTTTATTATAATTAATTATTATTATAATTTACTTGATCACATTTTTTTTTTTTAAAGACGAATAATGCCTGTCCTTCCATGTAACATGGAGGCTCACCATTGCCCAGTTGCTTCCTTCTAAGTACACCAACTCAGAGAATTGCTGAAGGACAGTCTGGAACTGCTTGTCACTGTACTCAAAGCGATCCCCTAACACCAAGCAGCAGATGACGTTGGATACAGCATTGTTCACCAGCAGCTGGGCATCGAAGGGCTCACCTGAAAAACATAGATGTAATGCAGATAGGAGACCCAAACATTGTGAACATGTTTTGGACATTTAGAAGGAAAGATTAGGAGAAGAAGGGGATGACTTTAAAATCTATGCCAAGCCGGCGCACATCCATGTATGATGTTAGCCGAGCAGGCCAGCACCATGTTACTGTAAAGGACCACGGCAACATTTTCGGAGATTCGCCTATTTGCCATCTTCCTGATAGATGCCCTGTGCCTGCAGCCATGTTCCTGATAGATGCCCTGTGCCTGCAGCCATGTTCCTGATAGATGCCCTGTGCCTGCAGCCATCTTCCTGATAGATGCCCTGTGCCTGCAGCCATCTTCCTGATAGATGCCCTGTGCCTGCAGCCATGTTCCTGATAGATGCCCTGTGCCTGCAGAACGTAGTGATGCACCCCTCCTGCTAGTTATCTTAGCGAAGCTTCCTGTAGCTTTGTAGGTCATTTATCATCCAGCCCAGTCTCCAGAAAATTGTGAAATAATAACATTTGTCCACAGTGAAAAACATTATGATTTAACAATAACGGCTCTAAAATTGTTAAATTATCATGTTTTTTTTTGGGGGGGGAAGGGGGGGGTCCCTTCGGGGGTCCCCACCCTGCCCGAAGACCCCACCGGTCAGGGGGCCCCTCTCCCACCCCCCACGCCTAACCCTAACCCCTTACCCTAACCTCTCCCATCCCCCACGCCTAACCCTAACCTCTCCCACCCCCCACGGCTAAACCTAACCTCTCCCACCCCCCATGGCTAAACCTAACCTCTCTCCCACCCCTCTCAAAACTCTCGCCCCTCTAAAAACGACCATAAAAACGACCCCTCTAAAAACATTACCATTTAACAATTTTAGAGACGTTATTATTAAATTGTATCGTTTTTCGCTGTGGACCAATGTTACTATTTCAAACAATTTTGGAGACTGTGTTGCAGCCAGCTGGTTAATATGATTTTTATCATATTGCATCAAAATAGATAATGAAAGTGTTTAGAGGGATGTGTATACTTGGATACCTGGGACACTCAACTATGGGTGGCTTGGGCTCAATCACATATCCAGGTAATATACACATTTGCCCTATAGCTGGGTAAGAAGATTGTTTGTTAAAAAGCAATTGACATTTACCTTGCTGATGGGCAAAGGCCTCAATCAGATAGTGGCATTCCTGCTGGATGGATGGTTCCAGGTTCTTCTTGCCCAAACCAAAGTTCCTGAGTGTATGGAGAGCAAACCTCCGCTGCTGCTTCCACTGATGGCCACTTGAAAACACTAAGCCTGTTTGGAACATAAAACAGTGTAGACTGAAAGCAACTGGAAATGACTAAATGCAACAGTGTTTATGTTTTTCATCCGTCTTCATTGCACGAAAGAGGGGTTAATATAAAACAGTACTCTTGAGTAGACTTAGGTACAATCACTGGCAGCTTTTTCAAACAAAATGCAACACACACTACTGTACCTTTATTCCCAGCCAGTGCATCAAACAGTGGTATGAAAGGGCGATCTGTGTAATCATCCCCCCCTTGGACCAGGGCTTCTCTCACAAGCTTGTACCCGTTGATGATCACAATCCTTCCACCAAACATTCGAATGCTGAAGATGTTTCCATATTTCTCTGCAAACTGAGAGAGAAACAGCAGATTGGATTTGTGGTCCAACATTGAGTGGCTGTTCACATTCTAGAGCTTTTGATCAAACAACAATTAGGAAAGCCTAATCTCTCTCCATCACTGCAGGGGTGCGGGTATGAAATAGGATCTTAATGGCACCACTGCCTCTTAGATCACGCTTGAACAATATCTTAAGCTAACGCCCAGGTGTTTCTATTGTTTGTCCTCCATCAGGTTTTGACAAGATATTTGTTTTGGCTTTAGTTTTACCTTATGCAATTTTGGAAATTTCCACTGCCCTCTGCAAAAGGGAAGCAAAATAATGGGATTTTGAATCCCTTCGTCTTCAATTACAAGCATAGGAATATTATAGAAACATTGTTGTGATATTATAAGAGATAAAATGGCAGAACGTAGCCTACAAAAAAATCACTATAAACTCTCTATTAAGTACAAGACATACACACAGTAGCAATAGGAATAATATAATCTAGAAATGTTATCATGTTTGAGAGTGAGCACCTCCCTCTCTCTGTCTCTCTCAGCCAATCAGAATTTCCACTGGCCATTTCTTTCTTGAAATAAAGCAGATTATGCCACTGGGTTAATTTAAGCACAGGTATTAGTAAAACAAATAAGTTATAGCATAATAAATCTATAAATGACAGTATTTCACTGATATTCATTCAATAATGAGAGACTAGTAGAAAGTATAACAAGCTTTAATGATACAGCAAATTAATTTTGGCGTATGACTCCATGATATGATGACGCTCTCCTGAGATGATGAGAGGGTGTGGTCAGTGAAGAATAGGATAGGAAATCCCCCATAGGGATTTCTTCAATCAGGAGTTATTATATAGAATTATGTACTTTAACATGTTGCAACCATCCCTGACTTGTGTTGCACCTGTCCCCATGGTTGGGATTGGTTGCAACATCTGACTTCTGGCAAAAAGTAATTTTATTTTTTATTTTATTAGTTTATTAGTTTATTTGACAGGGACAGAGCATATTAGCGAACACTTAGAACAAATGTAAATATGCCAGATTATAGCAAGAGGCTCGTTTACATCTGTAGTCCCTGGGGCAGGTTGATGTTACTAAAATATAGAGTAAACATAGAACAGAAATAAATAAAAACATGGTATAAAACATTACACCAAATTATACATGCAAATCATACAGGTACATGCAAGACCAGGCCAGGCAGCTGGCTGCCAGCCACTGATGACATAATTGGGTTGTGAGTCAGTGAGCCTCCTGAGTGATGTCACTCAAGCAATTGTGATGTCATCAGTGAGAGATGACATCAGTGAGTGCTGCCATCATCAGTGATGTCACTCAAGAATTTTGAGGGTTGTCAGTCAATCAGCTTCCTTCTGACCTTCAGACAGTCAGATGTAGGCTGGCAGCCAGCTGCCTGGCTTGGTTCAGGGAAGGTCCCAGTATCACCAAACTAGTGAACTAGCTTGACAGCTGATTTGACACACGTTTTAGCTCACAAAACAGTGACTGTTATACTGCATGTTTATGAGGTGTAATAGGTACATACACCTCAAAAACATGCAGTGAGTGTGATCACTCTAAACTGGTTTCTGAGGAATTCAAACCGTCCCTTGTTACAACTGTCCCTGGTCTCCCCTAGGCTATGTCGCACTGAGCAACACGGACGTCACACACTGACCGTCCGGTACACGGTCCTGCTGAAAGTATCGTAACGCATGCCCACGAGCCTGGTGACGCGAGGTTATTCGTACCTTAGTTAAGTCCAGGTGTATTCGGCTGGGTTTGACGCGATGAAGGTCGCCAATCACAGGAAGAGACCATGGTCCAGGAGGAAAGTTTCTCGGGGCTCTGTTCTTCAAAACATCAACAACCAACAAGAAAACACACAAAAATATCAAAACACTCCACCCGTCCATCCATTCCAGGGCTATTACGTCATATAATGTCTTCATTGGTATTTTTCTAGAGCAGGGCGCGTTTGCGATTTTAGTGCTGATTGACTCAAGTCAACTATAGTCTCAACTCCAGATGAGAGTAGCCTACGCTGATACACTAAAGTTACTGATAGGCTACCTCATGCTGCAGATCTCTGCAGAGACTGGGGAGTGGGACTGGGGAGAGACGTCAAAGTGGTGAAGAAGGCGGGTGGGGTGCGGGTGCTGAGCTGATATGCCAATTTTTGTTTATGCCCAGTGAGTCACTGGCAGTGTTGGGGGTAACTCATTACAAAAGTAACATATTAGCCTACATGTAGCCTTAACTATTACTTTTAGCAGTAACTCAGTAATATAACTTATAGGCTACTTATGATTTCAGTAGCTAATATTATACCAGTTACTTTGTCAAGTAACTCAAGTTACATATTGAGTTACATTTTTTTAATCAAAGCACCTATTTAAAAGATACAATCATTCCCTAATCAAACCATGTGTTTTTATGCAAATAACCATTATAGATGACAATAACAAAGGAAAATAATACAATTTTGAATTTTGGATTGTTTACACTGACTTCAAGGCGGTTTAAATTATTTTTTGGGATGGTTCCTGAGGGGCAATGTCATTCTGCTGCTGCTGTTGTTTTGGTGAAAGTAATGCAAAAGTAGTGTAATAATTAAGTAGCCTAACGAGTTACTCTACACAGACAGTAATATTGTAAAGTAATTTGAAATGAAAGTAACTAATATGTAGTAGGCTATATTACATTTTGAAAGTAACTTGCCCAACACTGGTCACTGGCAGTGACTTACTAGCTCCGTATTTTCTACAAGCCAAAATCTTACAATCAAATATGCCTAAAATGTATGATACGATTTGCTAAAAGAGTTCACATAGCCTGATATCAGACTTTCACTCCATTTAAGTCGGTGGAGTGGGCGTGGGCGGATTCAAACGATGTGGACTCTGCTCTGGACCCAGGCAAGTTCACACAAGTTCAAGCTCCGGTGGAGGCGGAGCTTGAACTTATGTGAACTTGCTCTGTCCAATGTTTTCCACTTCCCCCTACATTATTACGTAACCGTTGTTTTTTTTAAGCCTGGTATTCAGGCTCCTCCTCTCCTCTCACAAAGCTTTTCCATCAGGGGTAGGGTCTCCTGGACCACCACATTCAGACTGTGATTTTTCCAGAGGGCTTTTTAACATTATCGTCATGATTTTACAGCGATTGTTTGAGTGTATGGACCTTACAAGTTGGCTGGTGTTCATTTTTGTGGCGTTACTGGTGAATGATGTAGTCAGAAACTGGGCACCGAACAACTTCCCACCTGGACCCTGGGCTGTGCCTTTCCTAGGGAATATTTTCACTGGAGTAGACTACAGAACCATTGACAAGGTCAGATTAACAATAACACTTTCGCCACCATACAACAAATGCTAATTGGATATCAATTTCATGTATTTCACTCAATCCAAGCTGTTAAATTTCAAGTGTTACAATTTAGCCTACAAAAATATATTTTTTTTCTAGCCTATTATGCTGAATATTTGAAGACGTAAGCCCAATTTATGCTTCGTCTGCCGACACTTTTGAAATGGTCGCAGACAGAAATGAGGACTTGAGTCGACACTTTCAAGTGTCTGCGAGCAGTGTCTGCTACCTGGTGAAATGTCTAGTGTCGCTGACTACGTCACATAATGTCGCGCAAGTCTGATTGGCTATATAGACGGGCACGCGCGACTTCCTTGTTTTAGTTTTCGCTGAAATGAAATTAATGAGCGTGTCCCCGGTATTTTTATCAGCCTGTCCTTGATGTATGACTTCGTGAAAATCACAAAGAACACCGTGACCAACTTCCCAGCGAGAGAGGAGGTGATTGTGTGGTTGTGTGTCGTTATATGCGGCTGCAGTTACATCTTGCCTCCGACGTGGGTTCACTGACAGCATTCCCTCTCTTGCCTGTCTGCACTGCACTAGTTCTCTGCCTCCCTCTGTCTCTAGCGTCACGTGACCGTTGCGCCGTGGAGAGAAGCATAAATGCAGCAACATGAGCGACACTTTATTTTTCGTCTGCGACCATGTGCTGAGCGACACTTTATAATAAGTATAAATTAAGCTTAAAGCATTATTGGGTCTCACTCTCATTTGTCAAACATTTCCTGTTTCCTGTCATGGCTTCCCACCCAGCTCACTGAGGAGTATGGCCCAGTGTTCAGCTTGAGGAGAGGCGGTAATAGGATGGTGTTTATTTCCGGATTCAAGATGGTCAAAGAGGCCCTTGTCAGCCAGCTGGATAGTTTTGCTGACCGACCCATCGTCCCTCTCTTTCATGTCGTCTTCAAAGGCATTGGTGAGTGAGTGACACAACTATCTTGAATCATGCTCCTTTCTCCAGCATTTAAACAAGCTTTTTTATTTTTGCTGTGTTCAAGTTGCCATGGGTTTGAATCCACCCACTCCACTGAGGGTTGAGTTTTGGCTGAGTGTAACAAGTTGACAGTTCAGTCTGATATCATATCTCCCCCGCCCCCCCTGATAAAGTTCAAGTTCAAGTTCAAGTAGTTTATTAATGTCCCAAAGGGCAAATTGGATTACAGCAAGGCGTAGAGGCTTGAAACATAAAAACATAAAGTGCAAACCATACATACAATGTCATAAATAATCAGAATGTAACAACATTTAGACATACGATGGGCCAATATAAAAGAGCATACGTCTGGTGCGGCTGATAAATAAAATAAGACAACACTAATAACTTAAGAACGAGATGAGCCAGCGGCTGGTACGGCCGATAAAACAGTATAAAGACAAGTATATTGCAGATTTAAATTCAGACTACTATGCAACAATCCCATCTTTGCAGAGACCCCATTTGCTTAGTTAATAAGAGTTGAAATGATGCATTCACAGGCATAGCTTTAAGCAACGGTTACCTATGGAAGATGCAGAGGAAGTTTGCCCACACCCACCTGCACTACTTTGGAGAAGGCAAGAAGTCACTGGAGAAACACACTGAACTGGAAAGCACCTTCCTTTGTGAGGCCTTCAAAGAAGAGCAAGGTACAGTAAGCAGATTATATGGACTAGTCTGCTAGTTCTGTGAATAAATGCAGTAAACCAACATCAATCCTTTTGCCTGGTTCATATAATAATACTGCACAGAATTGTTATGACCATGGGGTGATTTGCAGGGGATGCAGGGTAGCGTCCCCTTGTTAGTAGTATACAACTTGTTGAATACATCCATCTTGTTATCTGGAGATTTTAATGAAAGTCTGTGGGAAAACAGTGATTTCTCCCCACACCATTGGCCTTGTTAATTAAATATAATTAAATCACTCACTCGTCATAACCTCACCAGACACACATGCATAAGCGTGTCGACAGTGTGCCATCATATCTAAACATTTTCTATCATCAGTTCATAGAATTTAACTATATTAACAGGACGAGCATTCAACCCCCACTACACCATCAACAATGCTAATGGTAATGTCATCTGCGCTGTGGTCTTTGGACAACGCTTTGACTACAGCGACGAAAACTTTCAAAACCTTCTGCGGTTGGACAATGAGGCTGTTATGCTCGCTGGAACAGCTAGAGCTCAGGTGGGCAATTCAAAATCAATTAACATAATTAATTGTATTATCACAAAACGCACTGCACCATTGGCCTGTCACTAATCTGACTGTTGTCCCTGAACCAGCTCTATGATGCCTTTCCGGATCTGCTGAAGTACCTGCCAGGACCTCACCAGACCATCCACTCCAACTACAAGAAGATCACAGATTTCCTGCAGGAGCAAATAAAGAAGCACCAGGAGGAGTGGAACCCAGAGGATCCCCGTGATTATGTAGACACCTACCTGGCAGAGATGGAGAAGGTCAAATAAATATTTCTAGATTTTATATGAAGCTCCCTGGAACTCAATGCAATGCAAAGTAAATTTGATTGTCCTGTAAGGGAAATTTGGTTTGCATACAGGGTTTACAGTAAAAAAAAAAAAAAAATACACAAATGCAATAAAAATGCCCAATATAAATGGAAGTTATAACACAACAAAATGCCACAGCCACACCTTAAAGTATACAAGGGCGTAACCATGGTATATTTGGGGGGGATGTCTACATGAGAGCTCTCCCCCAATGGTAAATTCGGCATGAAAAATGTCATACTGTATAGATGAATGTATAAAGTAGCTGATAATAACACAACACCCCATAATAACATTACTATTTTCTGCCGTCTCATTGACAGAGGAAAGAGGATCCTCAGGCCGGCTTCAACACAGATACTCTGACGATATGCACTCTGGACATGATTGAGGCTGGGACAGAGACCACTGGTACCACTTTACGCTGGGCCCTGGTGTTCATGATGAACTACCCAGAGATACAGAGTGAGTGAAATCCTCCTCCATTTTGACATACACATTTTTGTGGCATTTCAACTGTATAACACACCCAATGAGCTGCAGTTTATAAAATCACATGACTGTTCTGGCTTGGTTTCATCACACAGAGAAGGTCCAGGCAGAGATAGACGGAGTGATTGGACAGTCCCGTCAGCCCACTATGGCCGACAGACCCAGAATGCCCTACACTGACGCTGTCATCCATGAGACTCAAAGGATGGGAAATATTGTCCCTCTGGGATTCCCCAAAATGGCCAGTAAAGACGCTATGCTGGGGCAATACTTCATACCCAAGGTAAAGGACTTTTAGCCAGACTCACTGCTGGCTAATTGTGAAGCCATAAAATTAGCAAACTATTAATATACAACTGTTATCACAAGCATATTATGTCCCTTTTCCCAGGGTACAGCTATTACGACAAACCTTTCATCTGTGCTGTTTGATAAGAATGTGTGGGAGACTCCAGATACTTTTAACCCTGAACACTTCTTGGATTCAGAGGGCCGGTTCCGCAGACGAGAAGCCTTCTTACCATTTTCTGCAGGTCCATCCCATTCTACTTCATTTTCAACAGTTCTCATACTATTCAATTTCCAAGAATGATGTTGGTTCATATTTAGAAATTAGAATGTCTTACTCCCTAGCAGGGTAGGAAATTAACTTGTTTTGCTTGCCCTTGTGAAACATGTTTATGGGGCATTTTGGATAATTTTCAGGGCAATTTTATCAAACGTTGTCTGCGTATTAAAAAACACATTAGTGTTAGTTAGTGAACTAGATGGCCAGCTAGCTTGTGCTGCCTGTCACTGAGGTAACTAGTAAAGGAGAAGGGGGCCAAAGAGTGGAGGAGACAAGGGTTGTGAAGTTGCCGATGCCTAGCTGGCAATTTTCGAGGCACACTTTGCAAATACAGAACAAAATCCGGACACGCTTTGCAAATAAGGAACAAAATCCGGGCACGCTTTGCAAATAAGGAACAACATCTGGGCACGCTTTGCAAATAAGGAACAAAATCCATCATCCCAATTCCAAGGGCAATTTTTTATTTATTTTCATGGGGATTTTGCCCCGAGCCCCCGCTAATTTCCTACCCTGCTCCCTTGACACAATCTGATTAAGAATTAAATAGTTACTGATAGCAAGACATATTTAAGAAAGTGCTAAACCTTAGCTACTGTTGTCTCTTTCTCCACAGGTAAGCGTGTGTGTCTCGGGGAGCAACTGGCCAAAATTGAGCTGTTCCTTTTCTTTGCCGGTCTACTCCAACGTTTCACCATCGCCCCTGTTCCTGGAGAAATGCCCAGCCTGGAGGGTGTGATGGGCTTTACCTATTGCCCTGAGCAATTCAAATTGCTAGCCTTGCCTCGGTGAAGCTGATTGTCCACTTCTCAGTGAATTTCCATGATCGACATCAGCACATGTAGATGCTTAACCTTTTGACAAGTATTAAAAAATAATAACCTCTTTCTCCCTTTACACTCCCACAAAATATACCCGATAACTCACCTTCTCTTGTACATAGTGTTTTGCTCTATGTATGTGTTGGTTTGTGTTGACTGTGTTTATTTTATATACTCTTGCTGAGGCCATCATCACTGTAAATGAGAACTGGTTCAATAAAGGTCAAATAACAATACAATAAAAAAAGTAATTTTTTGAATTTGTCAGTCATTGATTGTGTTAATGTATATTAGCCTCCATTAAATTAATGATATCTGCAATGAAACTAATAAAGTGCTGTAATAAAGCATATCGTCTGTTTTTATTATGCAATAAAAGTTGCATTTTGTGGATAAAACTGATAATGTCTTTGCATTACATGACACTTTGCACCAACATGTAGGCGCTCCTGTAAACTTTGCACCTTTAAATGATGCTTAATGATGGGTAACTAGCTCTGCAGGCTAATAAGACTGTTTGAAACCATGTCTTAATGTTTTGACAAACATTACTTCAATTCTCTTTGCCCCAATCTCTTTTGCCATTCAATAGTTTACAATAGTTTACAATAGCTTAAACAACAACTTGAAAATAATATAGAAAAGAAATCATCATCACAACACATGAATGACTTTAACCATTGAACAAAAGTAGATTTGTGACAGACTATTACCCTGAGAGTTTCCCCCGTTTCTTAGAGATAGTTTTTTGTTGTCTTGGAAACCAAAATGTTTCCATACAACTCAACTTCATACAATAGACCAGTTAAGCTCCTTTCATTCCCACAGTTTTCTCAAACTGCACTCCGCAATGTTTATTTTACACTGTTTACTTTGACAGTGATTAACGTCCAAACTCTGAATCACATCACACAGGCCTATACTGGAATGTTTTATCTTTTGCATTTATATATTTCCAATCAAATCAGACAAAAGTGTGTGCAAACGTGCAAAAACCTCAACTGACTGTAAACACTAGCCATTATGATTGTGTTGAGGCTACATTCCTCCCACATCGCGAGCTGCTGTCATCAACTCACTGACCGAAACTACCCTTTTCCCCCCTTTTTTTTTACCGGCACTGCACTACGACGATTAATCGACAACGACTCGACTTTATTGGTAGGAAAGTCCACTTGAAAAAAAAATCTGAAGTCGTGCAACCCTTATAACAGAGACATGGTGGACAACAGGGCAAGTTATTTTCTGCTTCGGTGCCCAGATCTAGCTGATGTTTATGAACGTGTTCTGCATGTGTCTGGGACAAAGACAAAACATGTAAACAGTAAAATCACGAGATACTAATCAGTCCACTTGAAATTATAGGTTTGAAATGTCATTCTACTAAGCCACATGTTGATATGTTGACATTTGAAGAAAATACAGCCATTTGAACTGTTGTGTTGTGATCACCACCGTCACCTATCTCATAACCCTGGAGGGCCGTTGGGGCACAACAGACGATCTGTCGACAAGCTCTCTCCATCTCTCTCTGTCCTCGGCAGCTCACACTGTTTCACCCAGTTTTAAGTGAGTCCACTCTTGGATGTTTTCTTTTGTCTCCCCCATCTCCTGCCTCCTTGTACAGCCTTGCAGGATGGTCTTTGCCAGGCCTGCAGATCTGGTGATGTGTTCAATGAACACATCACCAGATCACATGTCATGATCACATGACATGTGGTCATCACAGACTAATAATTGCCTACCAACTTTATTTTTGGTGTTACTTATGTTGATAATGTTGCTGGGCAAGGGTCCAGCAAATACAATGATGAATGAAAACGTCTCTAAAATAGAATATTACTGAAGTCCAACAACATTCAAAGCTGAGATCAAACAATGCAATGTTTCCAGGGACGCACACAGATAGACCCCAGGAGGTGCTCAAGCACCTGCCCTTTTGACTCAGAGGCTCATTTCTAATTCTAGAGTGAGGATACTGCATCACATGAAACTAGAAGACCTAATAAGGCATCCATTGGTACCCACCAGGTCATGCTGCTTGTCGTGAAGGGGGCTAAATAACGCTGCAAAGTTAGGCAACATTTTTGACTTTTCCCCACTTGAGCACCTGCCCCCCAAATATGCAAATTACACCACTATCTCATCAGCAAATCAGGGAACTGGAAATGCATCTTCTACTTACATAAGCAATTTGAGCTGTAGAGAAATGTGAAAAAGAAAAGCAATCTAAAAATAAAGAAGAAGAAAATAGGCCATGTCAGGCATTCAGTTCAACAAGGACCTATGAAAATACTACATTCTTTTATCAACACCAGCACATGTAGGCTAGTCTAGAATAGATACAGTAGGCTATACTGTAACCTTGTGGCAGGCTATACAAACTAGTAAAATATTAAATTTGCCAGTCATGACATTGTATCATATAGGTAGATTAGACAACATGAAGCTCCGTTCATTCCCACTCTCTTTCTCAATCTGGACCCTGCTCTCTCTACTCTTGGATTTAATCCAAGCTCAGATCACAATTCGTTTTATCTTTTGCACTTTGTGGAGACCTGCTCTAAACAAATTTGATAATATTGTTGTGCTCCTTGCTGCTTATGGTGCTCAGCATGTTGTTTATAGGCATAGGTATGGCTATGGCTTAGGTAGGGTAGGCATAGGTAAATATTTAAGTAGGCATAGGTAGGCTATTTAACAGTCCAGTCCTGTTTATCAACTGGATAGTGGCCAGTTGGCTAGTTGGTTATTATGTAAGGCTGATTCTGAGCACCTTTGTCCTCAGACTTAGCTTAGTTGTTGTATTACTTTTCTGTTATCAATATTCATTGCACGTAGTCACTGGATGTGTGATGTGAGTCGCCTATTCAGTGAACAATTTCCACCCCAAAGTGCTTCAACGGTGACAACAGAAAAACAGGAAGAGGGACATTTTCCACACTGGTCAGCTGCTGACCTGGCTCTGCTTAACCATGTGGCTTTATAATGTTTTGTTGGAGCTGGACCTCAAGGCGATACTGCTGTTTATTTCCTTCTTCCTCCTGATAGCGGATTTCGTCAGATACAGGAATCCTCCAAACTATCCCCCGGGTCCGCTGGCTCTTCCCTTTGTGGGGAACTTCTTCAGTGTTGACACAAAACAGCCTCACATTTACTTTACAAAGGTAAGCTTTTTTCTTTTCGTCCTTCCTTCTTTCTTTCTTTTCTTTTTTTTTTTTTACCTTAGAGCACTTTAGGATAAAATATTCAAATTAATAATGGAATGCTTTAAAGTTTAAACTGTAAATGTAACTTATAATTTTCAAATTGTGCTTTCTTCTTATAGTTCTCTTTAATTTTCAATTGCTTTAGGAGATGTGCATTCTTTATTTTATTTTAGTCTTAGAAAAGAATGGGAAATACTGACACCTAGTGGTCAAACTGCAAACACAAGAAAATATATCTCATGTAGGAGCAAGCACATTTCCAGCTGCTATGCCCATACATTTTGTACTTGCTGTTTTCTTCTTACTAGTTAACCAATGTTGGCTCTTCTCTGGTTTAATGTCCACAGCTCAGCGATGTTTATGGGAATGTGTTCAGCGTCCGTCTTGGCAAGGATAAGTTAGTGTTTCTGTCTGGGTACAAGATGGTGAAGGAAGCCATAGTGACACAGGGTGAGAACTTTGTGGACCGGCCATACCGTTCAATAGCTGACAGGATTTATTCCGGAACCTCAGGTACAAAATCTCTCTCTTTCTGTCTCATTCCCTACCTCTACCTCTCTCTTGATGTACTGTACAGGAATGAATTCCATATAGGTCTACTGTACATTAGGGCCTAATGCACAGTAGGCCTACTGTATATGGAACTCAGCCTAATGATTATAGGCTACTTCTAAATTAACTGAGTGTCTTATACTGTGTGTTACATGCTTGTCCAGCTGGTCTCTTTGACAGCAATGGTGAAACATGGAAGACCCAGCGGCGCTTTGCCTTGTCTACCTTACGTAGCTTCGGCCTGGGCAAAAGCCTCATGGAACAGTGTATCTGTGAGGAGATTCGCTACCTACAAGAAGAGGTGGAGAAGGAAAAAGGTAAGAGGAAGTAGTTCAGAAGGGACGGGAGCAGTGGAAGAGAAGCAACACAGAAAACAACAATTACTGCATAATTCAATAATTCAAGTGGATCCTTAAACAAAATGGCACATAATTCAAGCTGTTTGACGCTCTTATCCGGAGAAATTGACAATTAGTATGGGCTCAGATTCCCACACATCATTACAAGCAACAGCTGTCATACGCCAAAGTAGTTGTCATGCTTGCCATTTGCTAATTAAAGCCGCTTGTTAAATCTGACCAACTGGCCTCTCATGATTGAAATGTTCCTATAATTAAAGCAATGGCATTTTCTGAACTCTGGACATCTTTACTCCAGGTGAACCTTTCAACCCAGCACGCCTCTTCAACAATGCTGTGTCCAACATCATTTGCCAGTTGGTGTTCGGGAGACGGTTTGACTACAACGACCACAAATTCCATATCATGTTAAAGTATCTGTCTGAAGCCCTTTGGCTGGAGGGCTCCGTATGGGGTGTAGTAAGAGAACAATATCCTTTTAATTCAGTCATTGTGTTTTTTGTTTTTTTAAGTAGATAGAGACATCTCTTCTAAAAAATTTTTTTTTTTTTTCTGTCCTCAACCTTTTCCGACTCTGAAAATCTCAAAAATGTTGGTGGCATAACATCCTACCATAAACAGTACAGAGGCCAAATAATGCATTCTCAGAGCACTTTTTATTTTAACGATAAAAGGAGCTGTCCATCAGCACCACAGCTACAATAGGCTAATTAACATAATGTATTACAAATTAAATAACGGTATCATTCAACAATGGATAAATGCATTCTCATACATAACAATAATAATAATTACATTTTCTTCAGGAACATTGTAATGTTTTGCAAATGATTTGGTGGGCCACTTGCAATACCTTTGTGGCCCACCAGTGTGCCCCGGCCCACAGGTTGGGAACGGATGTAGGACAATCCTGCTTCATTAAAGGTGCTGTGTTTAGCCTCAATAAATCATTAGCACATTAGTTTTGAGACATGAGTATAATTACTGTAAACCATTGAGATCATCACCAAGAAGATTGGCAGCCTCTACCGGCCTCTCCTCTGCATTTGAGTAGGAAGGTGGAGTAGACTGATATCGGACAGAATTGTCAATTCGTTACACTTGGAGCAGGCAAATTCGAAGGTCTGGACCTAGGCAAGGGTAGGAGGGTAAAAAGAAGAGGGGCAGCTCTGTTGCTCTATGGTCAGGGGGCCCATGTGCTCTCAGAGGCAGAGTCGCTACATTGTCTCTGGACACAGATTTATTGAATAAATGGCCAAAAACAATGCATGATTGAAACCAATGTGACTTTTCTTCCTGTAGCTGTATGAGGCCTTCCCTAAAGTGATGAAGCATTTGCCAGGCCCTCACAACAAGATGTTTCGCCACTACAAGTACTTGGAAGGCTTCATCAGTCAAGAGATAAAGAGGCACAAGCAGGACCTGGACCCCAACAATCTCCGGGACTACATCGATGCTTTCCTCAAGGAAATGGAAAATGTATGTGAGCAGCTACACTGCACACAATGCTGTACAATCATTGCCCTTTCATTCAATACTGTATATTATTTTCTTCATTTCTCAACAGCACAAAGGAGATTCTGATCTAGGCTTCAATGAGGCCAACTTGGCTCTGTGCTCTCTTGATATGTTCATAGCTGGAACTGAGACCACATCCACCACTTTGCAGTGGGCCTTGGTTTACCTCATCAATGACCCCGAGATCCAGGGTAGGTGAAATCCTAAACCCTGAGCTCTCTGTGAATTTGAAAAAGAGCAGATGTGAGTTTAGTGGTCCTTTGCCGTATGTCATCCCCTCTCTCTCTCCCCCCACCTTTCCTGTCTGTCTACTGTCCTATCAAATAAAGGCAAAATGCTCCAAAAAATTCAAAATTCAAAAAAGAAAAAACACCTTTGTGGGTGTGTGCTGCTGGGGCCCCAAGAAAGTGCAGTGTCAAATTTCATGTAATTCATCCGATTGTCTTGAAACTTGTCGTGTGTGCTGCTGGTGACCTGAGAAAGTGTAATGTCGAATTTCAATTTGACCAATTGGGGGAGTGGTGCAAGCAGGCGGAGGATGAGGGGATGAAGAGTGGGAGACCATGATGTGTGAATGGGGGAAGGAGAGGGAGGGGAATGGTACTGCACTAGTAATAACAACAACAACAACAACAACAACAATAATAATAATAATAATAATAACAATAATAATAATAATAATAATAATAATAATAATAATAATAATAATAATAATAATAATAATAAACCTTAAATCTTTGTTGTAGTTTGTAATAGTTTTCCCCAAAGGACCTCTGAAGGGGTCCTTCTATCCTCCAAGGCAAGGATAAAGCTAATAACATTGGTTCAGGACGGGAATTTTTGATCCCCTATCACCCTATTATCCCATGTGATTTGGTGGAAGCTACTTCATCAGGGCACAACACATAAGAGAAGACTATATGCACATTAAAACACACAGAAAAAGCAGCACCTGTCCTGTAGTGGGAATGAGAATGCTTCTTTTTGTGAATAGAAATAGATACTTTAATGTGGGTGTCTGCCTGCTGTAATGTTTTAATGTGCATGTATTGTGCCCTGACAAAAGAGCTTGCTCTAAAATGCTTTGTCCTATACAGATGATTGATGGAATCAAGTTGCTTTGTCCTGAACCTTTTTCCCTAATTGCTATTAGATTAAATCCTTCTATTTCAATACCTAGAGAAAGTCCAGGCAGAGATAGACACAGTGATTGGACAGACCCGCCAGCCCACTATGGCCGACAGACCCAACATGCCCTACACTGATGCTGTCATCCATGAGATCCAGAGGATGGGAAACATTGTTCCCCTCAACGCATTCAGGATGGCCGCCAAGGACACAACGGTGGGGGGTTACTTCATACCCAAGGTGATCTACTCAGACTTCAGTCTTTCAAGTAGTCTAAACTGGCTTGGTCAGTCAGCCAATGCTGCAACATTGCTTGGTGTTAACCTCTGAGTCGTGTTTAGGGTACGACCGTGATTCCCATCCTGACCTCTGTGATGTTTGACAAGAATGAATGGGAGACTCCAGATACCTTCAACCCTGCACACTTCCTGGATGCTGAGGGCAAGTTTGTGAGGAGAGAAGCGTTCTTGCCTTTTTCTGCAGGTAAACTAACATTAGTCTCGGCTCCCAGACAATTGGAGATTTACACCTACCAATCGTCTGGGAAACCTCTTGTAAAAGAAAGTGGTTTGAACGGCCGTGAGACAACAAACAAACCTACAAACCTAACAAACCTACGCCCCTTTGGCCTTTGCCAAGTTAACAGAAATCATGCTCTCCTCCCATTATCCTACATAATGAAACAAACTGAAGATTCCTGGAATCACTTTGTAACACAGAGACATTGAAAATCCATGTCCTGAGCAACGTTACATTATTTGATTCTGTTCTATCTGTTTACAAGCACGCGACTTCTGCATGTGACCGCCCCTTCTGCACTTTGGATTGGTTCTATGATGCAGATTTTTTTTTAACTCTATTTCCACCCAGTTTTAACAATGAAAGCTGGGAGAAAGTTCTCAGTCTCTAGTTGAGAACTAATTCTAACTTATCCCTAATTTTCAACATGATTTGATAAATCTGGAAAATTATGTGATCCTGAGTTTCTATCCTTGTCCTACATCTTGTGTATCTGTGTGTCAGGGAAACGTGCGTGTGCAGGAGAAGGCCTAGCCAAGATGGAGCTGTTCCTGTTTTTCGTCAGCTTATTCCAGAAGTTCTCTTTCTCCACTCTGGATGGAGTAGAGTTGAGTACAGAAGGGATCGTTGGAATTACACGCACACCGTATCCCTTCAAGGTCCATGCCAAGGCTCGCTGAACCTCGCTGATCGTACGGAACCCTTTTCATGTCATTAATAATGTAACCAATGGTCTGTAACAGAAAGCTACAACTATTTTGTAAGATCCCACTTTGTCTGCTGTATAGTTGCCTATGGGGTTTCATATGTATCAATCTGCTTGTATTTTTCATTGTGTGTAATTAAACAAATTGTTCTTGTAGGAAATGTGTAGGAAAGAGGCTCGACTCTCAATGCTGCTGAAAATACAAAATGATTTACTATCATATCTGTTATCACATCTTTGGCCAGTTGGTGAACATTCATATAAAGGCCAAACGGGCTATAGCCTACCACCATCATAAATGTACAGAACCATAAGACAGGTAGCGACATTCACCAGCTACCTACTCACAGCAACTGCGGGTGACAGCCATAGGAGAGCATAGGCGAGTAACACATAGTAAAACACAGAGTACCTCTATTATGCTGAAAGGCTTAGGTGGTTGGAGGGAAATGAATGGCTTGAGACCGAGAGGAGTGCCAGAGAGAGCAATAGACTGAAACATTGCTTATTTATACTTTGTCATGTATGACATCACAGCAGTACAGTAAGTATGACATCACCGATGACATCGGCAAGTATGACATCACAGCATGGGGGTGCTATAACCTGAAACTGGGCATTAGCTGCAGATAATGGTCTTCATGCTTGAAATTTAGTCTTAAGACCTCACTTAATCATGGCAGCATTATGTCTCTTTTAATGTATTTTTTTGACAACAATGAGAGCCTATGACTTCTGGGAGATAGGGCAAACCTGCAGTAAAGCTGTCCTGCAGCATTCTGATCTTGGATCAGAATATGACCATGTTCTTTCAATACTGTCAGTTCCAGAGTTCTCTCACTTCCTGTCTCGTTCATGCTCTCTCTCTCTCTCTCTCTCTGATGCATGCATGTGCCTGCACACACAGAGGCTCACAAGGTGAAAACAATTCCAGCCTGCGACAGACAGACAGACAGACAGACAGACAGACAGACAGACAGACACACACATTTAAATACTTTTATTTGGATCTAAAGTACAGCAAATATTACAGACCCAAACATTTTAGAAGAAGGCCGCAGTACAGTACATTTATATTGAACCAGACACTGATGCATGTACTTCTTAAGCACAGGAAAAGACATTGCAGCAAGATGATGACTTAAATATAATGTATGCAAACTAACATATGTAAGCATGTTTAGCACTCAAGGGTATACAAAGCATCGTCTTCTCCAGATAAAGAGGCTGCCTATTATGGCTGAAATGGAGCAGTATTTTGCTAATTTTTTTGCATCAGGCTTTAGCAGCCTACCTAGTTGCAGTCCACGGAGCACGAGTTTGTGGACATGCCCCAGACTCCCAAACACAAGCACAATGAGTTGGCAGCTGTAGCCTAGAGTTGTAATATATTCTACCAAGGGCTGATATTTCATGAGTTTGGTTGTGATGCAGGTGTCCATGTACAGATCAAAAGAGCAGGCTATTTCAATGATGGTGACTGACTTTCTGCTTTCATTGATGAAAACAATGTCTGGGGTATTTGGGATATTGTGCAGTGTGTTATTGTCGGTGGTGTTGTGATTGAACCAGTCCAGTTTGACAGTGTTGTGTTTGTGCATTTGTGTTGTATTGTCCTGTACTTCTCTGATGCTGTTTGACACCAGATCCACCAGGCGGTCGTGCCTGCTTATGTAAAGTCCTTTGTATTGGCTGCAGCCGTTTAGGATATGTGCTATTGTCTCTTTGTCGCGGGGGGTTGGGTGTAGGATACAGTGTGGGTCATGTGTTGATGGATACCAGGTTGCCAGGTTATATTTTGTTGGTAGGACTTGTAGGCGGGCCTTGATGGTGAAGATGAGGATGTCCTCACCACACACACACACACACACACACACACACACACACACACACACACACACACACACACGCCCTAATCAGGAGAGATCAGACATCATCTGGCTCTCCTGCGTAGTATCGAAGGCTGAAAGTCACCTACTTCAACTGGAATTGGTGTTACTACAATATTACAGACCCAAACATTTTAGAAGAAGGCCGCAGTACAGTACATTTATATTGAACCAGACACTGATGCATGTACTTCTTAAGCACAGGAAAAGACATTGCAGCAAGATGATGACTTAAATATAATGTATGCAAACTAACAGCATGTTTAGCACTCAAGGGTATACAAAGCATCGTCTTCTCCAGATAAAGAGGCTGCCTATTATGGCTGAAATGGAGCAGTATTTTGCTAATTTTTTTGCATCAGGCTTTAGCAGCCTACCTAGTTGCAGTCCACGGAGCACGAGTTTGTGGACATGCCCCAGACTCCCAAACACAAGCACAATGAGTTGGCAGCTGTAGCCTAGAGTTGTAATATATTCTACCAAAGGGCTGATATTTCATGAGTTTGGTTGTGAAGCAGGTGTCCATGTACAGATCAAAAGAGCAGGCTATTTCAATGATGGTGACTGACTTTCTGCTTTCATTGATGAAAACAATGTCTGGGGTATTTGGGATATTGTGCAGTGTGTTATTGTCGGTGGTGTTGTGATTGAACCAGTCCAGTTTGACAGTGCTGTGTTTGTGCATTTGTGTTGTATTGTCCTGTACTTCTCTGATGCTGTTTGACACCAGATCCACCAGGCGGTCGTGCCTGCTTATGTAAAGTCCTTTGTATTGGCTGCAGCCGTTTAGGATATGTGCTATTGTCTCTTTGTTGTGGGGGGTTGGGTGTAGGATACAGTGTGGGTCATGTGTTGATGGATACCAGGTTGCCAGGTTATATTTTGTTGGTAGGACTTGTAGGCGGGCCTTGATGGTGAAGATGAGGATGTCCTCACCACACACACACACACACACGCCCTAATCAGGAGAGATCAGACATCATCTGGCTCTCCTGCATAGTATCGAAGGCTAAAAGTCACCTACTTCAACTGGAATTGGTGTTACTACTTCACCAAAGCAAAATACGAGGAGACTGGGTGTATCACATGGACTTGTTACATATTATGCCTGAAGACTCTTAATACTGCAAAATAAGCACTTATGGGACACTAAGAGGTAAGGATCCCTCCAACAGCATTTACACAGGAAAATAAAATATATTTTCACAAATCGTTTAATGACTATATATAGACAGCCATAAGCCATGGCACAGATAATTTAATGACTATATATAGGTATAGATTTGATTGTCAGAGAGGGGGAGGCAAGGTCTGGCCCAAAGGTTGCTCTGCCTGGTCATGTGACACAGCTTGTTTATATGCCCTGAAAGGTCACTCTGATCTGTTGCCTATTGGACATTCATACAAGGCTAGATTTCAAGACATCTCATGCTCAGTATTATATTTAACATTAACTGACGTCCATCACAGATGAAGTCACTTCAAAGCTATGGAAATTCTCCACAGGCGTTTTGCAGAATCTCCATCCAATCAGACCTGTCTAAAAATATATTTCACTACAGTTTCAAAAGACACTCAAACAGACTCAAAATCAAACAGTTAATGTTGCACCCCTTGTGGATTTTCAAGTATTCAAAATGTAGTTAAGTTGTATACAGTATGCCCAATGTCAACATCAGTTACACTTCAACAGGTTCTATGAATGTTGTTCTGCTGCTTAGTTACTGCAAGCATTCATCAATCATCACACAAGAACAGAACTCTGTTGAGAGAGAGATTCCTGAGATTCCATGAGATTAAATCTGGCTCATATTGTTTTTGAGCTTGTAGAATAATGTTCACAAATGTTCTGAGACTTATAGCTGTGCAGTATATCACCATATTTGAATGTGTGTGGGGGGGAAACATGAATAATTCAAATGTGTATATGTGTGGGGAATAAATTCAAATGTTTGAATGCATAGACATGTTAGTAGCCATAAATTTGGATTGCATAAGAAAATATTTCTCAAAATGAAATACCATGATCCTAGACTCCAGCCAGGTACGTTATTGGGAGGGTTTACTATGCTCTCATAGATACACTCAGTCACGTTACTTCTGGTAATGTGTGTGTGTGCGTGGCCGTGGGGGGAAACGGCCCCTCCCCCAGGTACGCACATTCTTTTTTTTTGCTATATGTTGAATGAATGAATGAGCTTTATTTGTCATTGTCACAAAACAAGTTTTAAGAACAACGATGTTTACTGTGAAATAACTGTGCACACCACACACAAAATTTGAAATATGTTTTACTGAGAAATATCTGTGCAATATCTGACTCAAAGCCTCTTTCACATTGAACGGTAAATAACTGTGCAATACCTGATACCCGATTGTTTATACATATTAAATATTATTTACACATTATATACATATATACTGTACATACATTCCTTTCAAATACATGTATTCAAAATAGATGCTTTTTCATACACTTATTATTGCATTGAATAATAGTTAATGTTTAATTAGTGGCCGGGCCAGCGAAGCGGCAGGGCCACTTATTGTATTTGCCTGTATTATTCTTCTTCTCCCGGGAAGTTCGACTTCCCATACATGAAAACTAACCAAACTTTGCACAAAAGGTCCAGTCCCATGCCAAACGTCTTTGACGCAAATTTGGCACCAATAGTCCTAACAGCGTCACTACAGCGACCGTCTAAAGTTTCAAACTTTGAAAATTCATTAAAAATCAGGCATACAGTACGTGCTACAGCTTTGCAACTTTCACTGAAATGTGGGCCCAAATGAGGAGAAACCTTTGTACAATGCAACCTATGGCAAATTATAAAAATGGCTCTCTCAAATCAAGCAATCTGATTGGCTCACAGCACAGAGGTTCCCAAACTTAACCTCTTAAATATTCCCTTTCACATGACAATATATCACACTGTGAGACAAAAGAGGCGTAAGGGGGTAAAATTGTCCAGCTGCATCATCCCCTCTTTTACTCTTCCTCTCTAGCAAAGGAACTGAATCTCTACACCTTGGCAGAATGGACAGGTTTGTATCAAAGAAAAGCAAACCAAGCAGCCAGTAGTGACGTAGGCAAGATGGATGCCAAGCAGAAGAGAGCCGACTCTCCAAGCTGTCTTTCTATGAAGAGTGACAGTTCAAGGAACCGGCCTCCAGATTTCAGCCAGGAACCTGATACACAAGAGGACTGGTATGATTTATAATTTCTCTTCTCTTCTGTCACTATTATCCCCCATCAATATATGCACTTAAAAGAAGTAGACCGAATGGAGAATGAACAATCAGGATTCATAAATTCGGGCAAGGCACATAGTTACAAAGTAAGGCAAAGGCAAGGCACATTTAAATATAGAACATTTCATACACACAACAGTAATTCAAAGTGCTGACATATTCACCACTCCCTAGTAAACGGAGCTGAGATGTGACTTTCTCTGACACACCAACAACGCTTCTTTTTTTATGATGCTAGCTACATGCAGGAGCATGTCATATTAGAGTACTGTGTGTAGAAAGTACTCACTATTCATAACTTATATCCCTCCAGGAGTAGTCCTCCTTGTGCTGAGACAGAGAGGATGAATGCCAACCTTCAAGAAAGAGACAAGTCCCCAAAGTTTCTGACACAGAAGAGTCACAGGTCAATGAGCCCTCCCCTGGCCTTTGAACCTGGCACTATTGAAGACAGGAAACATTTGTAAGTTGGCTTTTCTGCTCCTGCGCTGTGTTCCTTGAACTCAACTATGTTTACATTATTAATGGCTGAATAGAGAAGTAAAGACTGTAAAGCAGTGAGCTAGCTCTTTAGATTTGGTACATATGGTAGTAATTGAAAAAAATTGACTTTGACTTTTTGACTATATTAGCATAGGTAACGCCCCCTAAACACTATATAAGGGCAGGCATTGTGCTGTGTGCAAATACTCTGGCACATGGCAAATAATAATAATCAAAATTCATATCTAAATTCTGTCACAAATTTGTATTAATCTGATCATCTAAACCATAAGCGTATGGTTTATGCCTATAATGGCATGATTTTTTAAATGTAAATTTACCAGTTTTTACATTGTACTATGATTGTTTTACTCTTTCTGTGAAGCACCTTGAGATTTTGTTGTATTTTAAAGTCTGCTCTACAAATAAAATGCATTATTATTATTATTATTATTATTGTTATTGCATCTGCAAGCCCGTGAAGCAAGCGAGACCTTGAGTGCAAACCAACGAGGCATTGTAGAAATGAGCACTGCCAGTTCAGCGGGCGAGGCAGCGAGGGACGCTAGAAAGAAAGGAGCACGCTCACTTTCTAGTTATTATTAATTGGGATGAATGGACCAAAGTATTTCTTTAGTAGGATGTAATAATCCAATCATTATAATTACTCATAAAACATTAAGCCACGAGACTCCAGCTCATACGACATTAACCCCCGAGGCGCCAGCTCATATGACATTAACTCCCGAGGTGCCAGCTCATACGATACTTTGCTTCTTGCAATACACGAGGCCCAATGTGTCCAAGACTTTACATGTTGTGTTATTTTGTTTCATTTTTTCAGTTATTGTAATGTGTTTTGCTTCATTAAATGATTGTTTATATAGGTATGGGAGTGATTAGATTAGATTAAAAAAAACATTTAATCATATGTTGCATTAAGTGAAATCTCTTTTCTGTGTGCAGGAATGTGATATCTCATGGAACACAATTGGCTGTTGGAGGGGCACGAGCAAAAATGGTATGTTAAAGCCTCTGGTTTATATCATTTATATTATTTACCAGAGGTGGGGACTCAAGTCAGATTCAAGTCACAATTTGAATTGCTTGAGACCTGACTTGATGCATGAAGAGAAGACTTGAGACTTGGTTCTGATGCCTTGAGACTTTGACTTGTACTTTGATGACTTGAAAAAGTTTCTAAAGTCTTGACTTGAGTTGCGTAAATTACTTTAATTGAAAATGATGAGATTTGTTCCACCAGACGACTGAATCAAATCTTTTTAATCATAATCATTTAATCATTTCAATCATGAGAGACCAGAGGGTAAGGTTAATCAGCAAGCTTTATTAAAGTATGGCATGGCGATAGGATTCATGGCCTGAAGCGGTATGGCATTAATTCTGATGGCGTGGCAGCATGGCAACTGATTCTTTGGCGTAGTGACTCCGTGGCAAGATGCCTCTCTTCTTGAGGCGGGAGGGCATCTGCTCGGAGAACCCCCCAAAAGAGAGAAACCTGAAAGGCCAACCGGTCTGCTCGCCTCGCGAAGCAGCGGGCGCTGGGCGGAAGGCGACGCTTGTCGCCGGCCGGTTGGCTCGGCAGCACGGCGACTTACGGCATAATTCGGCGTTGGCATAGTCACTTGCGGGCTGCTCGGCACCCAGAACACTTCGAGTCGTCTGCTGAGGTCTTGCTGGATTAGTTATGTGACTACAGGCTGCTCGGCACCTGGAACACTTGCAGGCTGCTCGGCACCTAGAACACTTCGAGTCGTCTATTGAGGTCTGAATTAGTGAAGCTGCCTCAGTGTTGAGATTTGGGTTGAGCCCCCTCGGTTTTGAGATTTGGATTGAGCCCCCCCCCTGACTACAGGCTGCTCGGCACCTGGAACACTTGCAGGCTGCTCGGCACCTAGAACACTTTGAGTAGTCCAGGGGTCTGGATTAGTGGGGAGACTACGGGCTGCTCGGCACCCGGAACACTTGCAGGCTGCTCGGCACCTAGAACACTTTGAGTAGTCTGCTGGGGTCTGAATTAGTGGTGTGACTACAGGCTGCTCGGCACCTAGAACACTTGCAGGCTGCTCGGCACCTAGAACACTTCGAGTAGTCTACCGTGGTCGGAATTAGTGATTTGTTGCGGGCTGTTCAACGCCGAGCACTTGCAGGCTGCTCGACGCCTGGAATGCTTAATCAATTAGATCGACGAATTAGTGACGCTGCCTCAGTGATGAGATTTGGATTGAGCCCCCTCGGTCGGTTTTGAGATTTGGATTGAGCCCCCCCCCCTGACTACAGGCTGCTCGGCACCGGGAACACTTGCAGGCTGCTCAGCACCTAGAACACTTCGAGTAGTCCACTGGGGTCTGAATTAGTGGGGAGACTACGGGCTGCTCGACACCCGGAACACTTGCGGGCTGCTCGGCACCTGAAACGCTTAATCAATTCGATCGACACCGATTCGGGGAGTCCACCACCAATGAAATGCGAAGTAACGGCTATTGCGAGGAATGCAGGAATGGATGCCATGTGCTTACCATGTGACGCCTAGGGGAGGAGAGATCTTTGGGCAGACAATATGGCGGCCTGCTCTGGTCGGACGTAGGCCGCGTGGCCTGACGAGGACCAGCGGCACCGCCACGGCGACTTACGACGCCCCCCGGGCGTGGCCGCAGCGCTACGCAGGCGCTGGGTGATCGACCAATCCGGCGCGGTGACTTAGCAAAACCCCCCGAGATTGACAAGTGCTAGCCATGTGTTTGTGAGCAGTAATGTGCTCGCTTTCCGTGCTGTTCTGGGACGGTTTATTTACAGTTTTATGCGTCGACTAGCCAGTCGGAGAATGGAGTTATTATGGCACTAGCGGGTGCCTGCGCGAAGTGAGCAAATTTATGATGCACTTCTGGAAGCACTGCAATAGCTGCTTGTATGTGTTTTAGATCTATTTGTTGTGTGGTTTTATTTTATTTTAATTCTTTCTTATTGTGCTGTCTGTGTTTGTGTACGTATTTTAGGTGGACCCGAGTCTGGAATAAAGTTTATGTATATGACTTTAGCGCCCCCTTGCGTTATAACTTCGGGGAGAGCGCTGGAAGGGAACACTTGTTCCGCGCTCCACCGACTTACTCCGGAGCATTGCTACTGCTGGACGGTGACTTTAGACTCGCCCCACCGACTTACTTCGGAGCATTGCTACTGCTGCGCTATGACTTTAGACTCGCCCCTGCGCAACGAGCGACTTACGGCGGCTTACTGCTGGCGCTATAATTTCGGGGAGACCAGCACCAATGAAATGCGATGAAAGGGTGCTACTGCGCGGGTCTGCCTTTGCCATGCTGCTTAAGGCGGTTGCGTTTTTGGAACGTCCGTTTGAAGACTATGGATTTGGTTCCGGCTTCGTCACCGGCCATGACTCCGCATTCAGCTTAATCAGAGACGTGACTTGATTTCGGCCTAGACAGTGGCACTGGGTTAGATTTCCGGTTTCGTCGACAGCGAGACTAAGCATTCAGCTTGTAGTCGGAGACAATGAATTTAATTTCTAGCCCCCTCAGCCGTGTTGTGTTGCGAGGACCAGAACTTTTGAGGCGGAGGACACCCCTTGCGCGGCGGCTGATGTGGCCGCGCCGATCCTGAAGGAGTGGCCGGAATAGTGCTCCGCTGGGAGGTCGCACATCTGGAGGGTCCGCTTGAGGTGAAGAGTGAACCAGGTTCTTGTCATGAGATGGTGGGGTGAGATGAAGGCGCCGTCGTAGGCTCTGGCTGTGGAGCTGGCCAGCCCCCCCCCTGATGTAGGACTGAGCGGCGTGGAGTAGCTGGGTGAGGCGGGGATCGTGAGGGAGTGCCGGGGGCCTAGGACGTGGGTCCGGACTCATGAGAGGGTGAGGGCCGAGAACGGGGGAAGCGGCATTGGAGACGGGTCGGCTGCCGGATGGAGGTTTCGGAATGCGTCAGTACGATGAACACAGCCAACCACTGTCCAATGCAGCAATTAACATAATGGCTGTCTCCTTAGGTTTAGTGCTCATGGCCTGTTGAGCCGAGATGTCATTGACCGAATATGACATTTGAATGGTGCAGAAGACCAATGTCCCATTGCTTTGAGAATAGATGCTGAGACGTCTCAGCTGCAGGGGTAGACGTGCCAGTGCAGGAGTGGAGAGAGCAGCTGACGAGGGAGTCCTCATCATTTGCAGCGGAGACGGCGGCGGGAGGTCGCCTTCCCTTCGAACTCAAGTCAGGAACAGAGTTAGTCCTGCCCCACGTCAGGATCTCATGCGGTATGGATCTTAGAGGATAGACAGATCAAGTATTAGTTTGAGAGATAACAGTTGAGCCTTTAGCGTCCCTGTCTGTTTAAAAATAAAGTGAATAAGAAATTAGTATTTTGTCACTGGTTGGGACAGCAATGGAATATTTAATTATGTCAAATAAAATCAACCCCCCAAACATATGCTTAGGCAATCGTCCTTACGCGAACTTGGCTGAAGCTGAGAGATTAGTGAACTCGATAATCCTCAAATATTTCTCACCAAAGGTTCATGCAGCTTTTTTTTTATTTTTATAATAATATAAAAGTACCAACCAAATTTTACGGACTCAAGACTATATCGACACATCTTAATTGTTACTGTAAATTCAATGTGAAAATAAAGCTTATCCCTTATACCCGCAGGCAGCAATGATGCAAGTCCTTACTTTATATTTTACCAGCTGCTTCATATTACTTTGATTAAATGGTTTGATCAGAATTATTTAATGCTTACTAATTTTCCGAATACATAACGAGGCACTTTATCCATCTATCTATCCTTTTATAGGCAGAAGTTATTTTCAAAGTTTCATTTGAAAAAACAATTTATGAAAATCAAGCACTTCCAATAAGTATATTGATAAAGCATATTCCTGAACGTGATGGTTAAGATCAAGCATTTCCAACTTAATCGCTGAAATTGAGCTGTGCACCACCCACTGAGTGATTTGCATTGATGTAGTTACAATAGAACGCCACCAGAGTGCACCGGGGCTCAGCTAGAGGCACGAGATAATATAGCAGAATGAGAGTTAGGCTACATCATAGTCTGGGCACCTTCCACCCCGCTTTTTGTCATGGGGGCGTAAACCCCGGACCCAGAATTAACACCGGATGGCAATGCGCCTAACAACGTCTTTGTTGCCGTTAGCTTGACGCGGTGATGTTACCTAAACTAGAGTCTGATCAAAACAAAGCTAGCGTTAGATAAAACAAAACGTTCATGCAATATGGCATCTCCGCCACCACCGCCTGACACACCGGTCAAAACGGTGAAAGAGGATTCTGATACTTGGGTCAAATTGTCAAGTTAACGTGAAAGTTGACGAGCTAGAAACGCTGCCATCCGGTCTAGGGCGGGCTCTAGGCCGGAACCAGTAGGGTGACAAAATCAATTGTGGGCGGGAGCCAGGCTCTTTCTCGCCGAGAAGAGCCTGGTGACGCGAGGTTAGCTACATCATGCCAGCGTCGTGGTGATGAATACCTGCCAGTAAACATCGGTGATATTGCCGAAATCAATCTGTTAGCAAACAGATCGACATGCCAACATAGTAGCTTATCCACCAGGCTACATGAAATGATGATATATGCTTGATTGGATACTCAACTTTAGGACAACGCAGGCAACTCCATTTCCCAGCGTCCTTGTCGGTGAGGTGACGTCACTCAGGAGGGCCCCCGCACGCCTGACGTTGATGCTAGCTAACGTTAGCTGCTAGCAGCAGTAGCCGACAGCCCTGGCTTGGCTTTAATGAAGAAACTCAGCGATGGGACTACATTTCCCAGCGTCCTTATCGGTGAAGTGACATCACTCAGGGGCACACTCCGGCTGCCGTAGTGATTAGCGATAGCTTGCTAGCAGTAGCATAGCCAGCAGCCATGGCCTGAAGCCGTTCCCTGTGGGAGACGGAGCCTCCAAAACCCGGAGGCGGACGTGCCTCCCACTGGACGATCGGCGCGGCAAGAACAGACCGGTCCTCGTCCGGCGCAACGTCCACGCTGGGAGTCCTGCTCTTCAGCAGGCGAGCCAACCGCCCAAAGCAGAAGAGAAACAGCAGTGCAAGTGCAGTTCTTCCTTGAAAACTTGTGCTTGGAGATGGAAAGTTTTTGCACAACTTAACAGCTCTTCGTGGCTGCCCCCAGTCAGGATGCGGAGATATTGGCTAAACGCTTTGAGGATGCCTGCCCGGTTTTATCAATGGAGGAGCTACTAGCCAAGCGGGAGCTGCGATGAGATCCTTCCTCCGGAGACAGTAAGTGCAATGAACGAGCATAAGAATCCTACTGAACTTCGTACCTGGCTAGATTTGGCATCCAACTCAGCACGGCAGCAATGAAAGTAACGCGTGAGATTAGCAAAGCGTTTGTCACCAGCCGCAACGATCGGCAAGGTGGGGAACAGAACAGTGAAACGCGGCTTCCAGAGAAGGAGTTGGATCAGCTTAGTGCAG
>NW_028151563.1:0-61000 GCF_964638095.1 Poromitra crassiceps | reverse complement strand
TCAGTCAAAACATTTCTGATAGCCACAATGGCATTCTTCCTATGCACAATTGTCATTTCAGATATATACTCTAGCTCGGACAAAATATGTCAATTTTGCCATTCATGTGTATGAGGCTTTCAATTTTAGATCTCAAAAGCATTTGGATCTCCAGAATGATTTTCTGTCATGTCTTTATTAATATTTTGGTCTGTAACTTTCTTGTCCTTGTTTAATTGTAAATTTGCTCATAGTAAATAGGGTATAGTCTGGAAGAACAGTTGACAGTATCACCACCTGTATGATCCTTCAATGAAAAAATACAATGATGCACATGTAACAGTATCGACTAACAGTACTAAAATTAGCTTAGCAGTATAGTATATTAACCTTGTACATTAGCAGATTCACATGCAGCCGAATCGGCCATTTAGTGTTGAAAAGGTAGGAAGGTGCAAGCAACACATAGATTATAGATCCAGGTTTGACTCTGGGAGTGAATGAATCACAGCTTGTTCTGCAATTTAAACATATACAATATTTCTTTCCACAAAAGCAACAATAATAATAGGACGAATCAGCCTGACGTCACTTTCCACTCAGAAATGTTGAACCCCGCAGCAGTTAATAGTATGAAACAAACGTAAATCTCTCTAAAACTATACATCACATAGGTTATATTTTGACATTGAGTGAGAGCATAAGTAGCTCAAGAGTTTGATGTATTATATATGCATGTCGTGTTAAAGTTGTGTGAACTGTCACATTTTTTAAACTAGATACAGAGTTAACTGGCTAGAGTCAGACACGCCTCACGCCACTTGTGCTCCATAGGGTTCCATTGCCGTTGCCACCACCAAGTGAAGCGGTTTGTTCACCAAAATGCTGCTCGGCTGATCCCTCGTATACCACCTTTCATAATCTAAAATGTACCTCGAAGTGCATTACAGCAAAAGAACCAGTAAAAGAAAAAAAGAAAAATGTAAAACACGAATATAAAACAGAGGTGGGACCATGTTTTTTTTGTGTCCACCATATAAGCACCAAACATCCCTTCCTGCTTTCTCCCTGTCCCAGCAGTGAAAAAATATGAATGCCAGTGAACGGAGAATAACTTTACTTTTTTGATCCCGTTTGAATTGTGCCACGGGGGGAGAAAGTTTGCATGTTAACTTTGCATGTAAAGAAAATCCCAGTTTGTCGTCTAAATGAAACGTAGGGGTTAGTTCCATTTCAAAACCACATAGCTCATGGAAGCTAGAAAGAAAGTGACATCACTTTGGCAACTGTGTATGTAGACTTTCTGATTTTTAACTGATAGTGCGACAGTTTAGCGACAAACTGCGACTTTGTTGGCATGCAAAGTTATGTTTTAAATAGACAAAATTAACGTTGGCACTCCGTGGCACAATCAAACTGGATCCAAAAAGTTACGTTATTCTCTGTTCATCTGCCATTCATATTATTTATGAGCTTGTACAGGGAGAAAAGCAGCAAGTGCCATTCACTTTGCCTCTCTATGGGATTATTACTGAGGAACAAATGAGGAACTAAACTGTTTATGATTAGTTAATGGTCGGTTCATGAGTAGAGTAGCTAATGATTAATGTTAGGTAAATTGAGAAACAAGTTTGGAAACTATTGAGGAACTAAGTAGAACAACTATGTAGCCTATTCCGAGTTCATGAGTAACTCCTGATTAAGTAAAAATTCAATATTTTGCCCAGTTTCATGCCCAATTTGGAGTATTCCTGATGTCACTGAGTCACAGAAGTCTCTTTTGATTGTAGTGTTTTTCTTCCTCTATGTAAAAAATAGAAAAGGGATAAACAAATATCTCAAGGCATGAAGGGATATTAAACATACTGTAAATTGAAAATAGTAAATGGATTGCATTCCTATAGTGCTTTTATCGAAAGCGCTTTACAATGTGCCTACAGTACATTCACCCATTCACATACCGAAGGCAGCCAGCTGCCACGCAGGGTGCTGGCACAGCCATCAGGAGCAATTTGGGGTTCAGTGTCTTGCCCAAGGACACTTTGACATGTGGACTGGACGAGCCGGTGATTGAACCACCGACCTTCTGGTTAATGGACGACGCACTGTACCTCCTGAGCCACAGCCGCCCTCAACATCAATAATCAACCTAAGTAATAATGTGAACGACTGTAAAAAAAACTTTACAAGATCAAAAAAATCAAGCTAATTAAAAGCAATGGGAAAGAAGTGGGTCTTAAGGTGCTTCTCATAACCATCTCTGTTAGGAGCTTGCCTTGTGTGAATGGGGAGTATATTCCAGGCCGTTGGTGCATGAAAACTAAAATCATTTTCACCATCCTTTTAGCATTAGACTTTTTGTATGTTGATCAGATCAGCACCGGAGGACCTGAGTGAGCGGCTAGGGGAGTAATCAGATAAGTAGGAGGGTGCTAAACCTTTATAAACCATCAAAATAAAAACAAGCAAAAAAATTATAAAATCAATCCTCAATGTTACAGGAAGCCAGTGCAAACACTGGAGTTATATGATATCTCATCCTGTTTTTGGTTAGAATCCTGGCTGCCATGTTCTGTACTAATTGCAGCCTATCAAATATTTGGTGTAGACCAGCCAAAAGTGCGTTACAGTAGTCAATACTTGAGAACACAAATTTATGTATCGGCTTTTGGCATCTTCAAGGGAGAGATAAGGTGTAATTCTAGTGATATTTCTTCAGTGAAAGATGGCAACCTTGATAACATAGTTGATGTGTGATTTGAAATCCAACTCTGAGTCAATGGCGACACCAAGGTTTTTAACCATTCTTTTTCTGTCCAGCCAGACATCCCAGTTTACTTGAAATAATCTCCCTCTGTGCACCAGTTCCAATTAACAGTACTTGACTTTTGTCTTCATTTAATTTCTGAAAATTGTCAATCATCCACTGCTTATGGAAGAGAGACAGTTCAATAAGGGCCCGAGGGCATTTGGGTCATCTGGCTCTACAGATAAATAGAACGGAGTATCATCAGCATAAATATTCAAATTCACTCCATGATCTAAAATTATTTTCCCTAGCAGCAGATGTAAAGACAGAACAGTGTAGGGTCAAGAGTGCAACCCTCGGGAATACCGGATAAGATGTCATGTCTGTCCGAGACAAAGTCAGCAAGATGGACAAAGATAGCAGCAGAATAAACTCAGGCGAGGGGTCCTGGGGGTTCTGCCCAACCAGGGATCCTTGCTGTGCTGATGCAGCAGGACTTGAGGCTGAGGAAGCAGTCGCAGGAGGGGGGCCGCCGTTGCAACCCGGGGACCGTTGGAGAAACAGCAGCATCGTCCTCTTCCTCGGTGGCGAGGGGCAGGAAACGGTTGTAGGTATGGAGAGTGAGTGGGGGACTGACAGGTCTGCCACTTAGCCTGTTCGAAATCAACATTGAGGACCATTGATCTTGACGGGGGGTGGAACATGTTGAAGGAAGCCAGGGGAGTCCAGTTTCATTATCAACAATATTTCAGATTTTTCAAGAACAACCTTGAGTCCAATTAGCTCATTGTGTAGCTCCATTATCCACTTGGGCTTCATCTTGCATCCGCAGCAACTCGCCAAGTACAGCTCCCGTGCTATGCGCGGGTAGGAGTTCAGTGTAAAAGCAGAGGCAGACATAACATTAAATTCAGGGAGGCAGCAATCTTCACCGTGGATCTCAAAACTCCAGGAATAAAGATTCTTAATATTATTCTCGGAGCAGATAAAAGCAGGTGGCTAGCTAGTAGGCTAGTTAGCTAGCTAGGGAGGCAGGCTGCTAACTCCTAACTTGGGCCCAGGGCTACAGACAAACCCAGCCAAGTTAACTGGTGCAGAGATGTTTAGAAAAAATCCACTCACAGATGTACAAAGTCCTCATAACCGAGTTGAAGAGGTTTCCAAGGTCAGACGTCAGAGAGTTCTTGATTAGTGGAGAGTTTGTTCAATCCGTGTGAAGGAGGCAGAGGAGGCGGCAAGCCCAGGGACCAGGCTAGAGTTAGCCGAGCACAGGCTGGCCGACGATCAGTCGTTAGTCCGGAGCTCTGAAAATCAGAGAGTTCTCCGCACCAAATGGATAAAGAGAGTAGCACTCACAGTTATATGTCCATACAGTTGAGTGGAGAGGCGGGAGTATACAGTAGACGTCTTGATTTTCTCTGATCTGCGGCTATGGGGTAGGCCGTTGTGCATAGCTATCTTAGCTCATTCTTTCTGCATTGCACATGTGAATTGTTATAGGTCAGTGTCAGAGCTATCAGTGTCAGAGCTATATACACTTTGACATGAACCAGGCGTGAGCTTACATGAAGCGGACTGCAGCTCAATCATAAAATCTAACAGATGAACAGTTTGATTAATCTTGCTCATTCTTTACACACTCATCCTACCACTGATAATCTCTATCCATATATCCATCTTCCCATGTTTCTGGAGTCCATCTCTCTCACCCTATCTAAGAAAGTCAATTTATAATTACACCTCACAATAGTAGAGATTTAAAAAAAATCCCTCACAGCAGCCGTGTGTAATCCCAATGAACAGTCCTTTGGAAGTTAACCTTTAGTTCCGTATGTTTGGCTACCGGATAGTGTTCTCATAATATGATCTGTTCCCAGAGAGAATCCTCTTCGATGCAGGGGATGAAGATCGCAGGATGTCACGTGGCAAGCCCTCTCGGATAGGATGGGAATCCTGGCTCTTCACCCTCAGTGTTCCACAGTCTGTAGACCAACAAATCAAAAAAACAGAACAGTGCAGGGAATGTAATCAATGTTAATACTGAACAGTAGTTTGCACTTTTCTCTAAATGTCAGTGTAATTACTATACTGACCCATTTCATTCTATCACAATGAAACACATGGGATGGGATAGTTCATTTTTTTCTGTGGGGTTGTATCAGGTACATGCATACAGTGGTGTACTACATGCAGTACAATTCCGCTGGCATGGTCCAAGATTGGAGAAATGGAGACGGCCACGTCAGGCAAGTAGAGCTGTCTGGTGTGTGAGAAGGTGGCCGTGAGCAAAACCGTCAAAAACAGCATAAAGTCTCCACTCGCCTGAGATGCCAAGTTCTCTTTATCTTTATTGTTTATTGAAGCAGGGACAGGACACAATAAATATATTGCACCAGAGATAGCTAAAAGCTAAAAGCTAAGTAGACATGAAAAGAAGTAATTTACACACTGTTTTTATCTTAAATCTGAGCCAGGTGCTCGACATGTAAGAAGAAATAGACCAAATAGAAGTGGGCATTGAACTGCATATGGCTCTCTCTCATCCAAAAACAGGGAGGAAATGATGTATTTTCATGTCAACTTGGCATCTCAGGGCTTGTGGAGACTTTGAATACGCAAAATGCACAGTATCGAATCTTTCTTTTATTTATTTTTTACCATATATTTCAAACGTTTTTGTCCATGGCCCCCTTCACACTCTGCAGTCAGCTCTACTTTCCTTATGCGTCTGGGCTCCATTTCTCCAGACTGGGACCACGCTGGCGGCATTCTACAGCATGTACCTGTAGTACACTGACTCTATGTCTCATACAACCCTAAAACTGAACTTCCCCTTTAAATCGCACATTCAGCATTAACCTTGTAAAATATATATGTTCCACGCATATTATTATGGACATCATATCTTATTCTCAGATCTCGAGCATAGAAACTCGACTACAGCAATATAACTGCAGTGCATATCACTCCAGAAAATCCATCATACCAAAAGAAAGAAACAAATATTAACTGTGGGCATTGAACCAGCATCCAGGAAAAGCGTGATGGACTTCAACATGCTCTCGTTCCTAAACGAAAGCTGAAAAACATGGCCTCATGCAGTGGTGTAGTCTAGTTTATTGGAGCGGGTATACTGTAAGGTTCTGGTTGGAGTGAGAATTGTATGTGGGGCCTCCTGGAGGTTCCCCATCAAATTGCTCAATGGTAGTTGTTATTATCATTATTAAGTAGTAAGTAAGTAAGTAGTAGTGCTGCACGATTTGGGTAAAAGGTGCAATTTGCGATAACTGTGGACAATAATGCGATTAGCGATTGGGATTGCGCTAATCAAATGATCTATAGGGATGGGCCGGTATGACTTTTTCACGGTATAACCCTGAAAACAAAACGGTATCAAAGACTAAAATAGCTACATGAAATAGATTCCAATTTAAAATACATAAGATATAAATAAAGAAAACTATTCTAATTAGAATATTTGTGATAATCTCTTTACTAATTATATAGAAATGTTCACATCCTGTGATATCAGTCTATTGGCTCATTTCCACCACATTTTACAGTCCTGCACAGCTCGTCACCACTCGGCTCTACTCGTTTCGGCCCGATGGATGTTCTGCTTCGACCGCCGATCATCTGCCCCCGCCCACCCCCGCCCACAGCTGGTCATCATAGCGACTGCATATCTGTCCTCCGCCTATAGCCGAAGTAGGCTAGAACATAACATTCCAATTAAATCCATCCACAGAACTCTTAAACTGTTTATGAAATCCTGAGTTCCGACGATGACGGTCAAAAAGGTCTCCGCGGAGATCTCTGTTACAGGCAGTTAAGACCAGTGTAAGACCAGTTGGTGCAACCGGCCCCAGAGCCGTATGCCGACACCAAGTAACGTACTTTTAGTAAGAGAGTTGCGCCATCATGCGTCCATAATGACTCATTGTACAAAGACTTGAAGGACTAGTGACCCTCCATACAGCAGATCAGGAGAAAGCTGTTTGGCTCGAGCGCAGCGCTACCATTTAGTAAGAGAGTTGCCATGGTAACCAATAACCCATGGCCATGGGTTATTGAACTCGTTTACTCGAATTATCCAATGGCTGTGAACCAATCAGATTGCTTGATTTGAGAGAGCCATTTTATAATTAACCTTATATCATAGCTGTATATTTGGAGGTGGGAGAAGTGTCCCGCTAGTGTTGAGGTCCAGTGTGACTTTGATGGCTGAGTTAGTTTGTTTATTTGCTGCGTCGCGGACACACAGACTTTTTAGATATATATATATAATCACACCCTTTAGCGGTTATTTAATGGCACGTGCTGACATCGCGATTGAGATTAGATTTTTAATGCAGCACTAACACCTCCATCCAAGAAGTCAGCACCATCTAAAAATATTCACTTGGACTAGTGTCATTTTCTGGACTGGTATTGAACAATATTCCACATCATGGTATTATAGATTATGCCATTTCATTATGTGTATTTTAAAGATTGGCACTGTGTTATTTAACTGTGTAAGCTACTAGACGCTGGCATTTACCTCAGGATCTCTAAAGTTTCCATCATCATCATCATTGTCATCACTAATTTTAAGCATAGACATACCCTGTTGGAGTAGCTGTAGGATCTTCATCTTCAGATGACTTCCCTGAGCTGCTTTCCTCCAATACTCCATTGGTCTTCAAAACAGAAAACAAAGGCAAATGACATCCAAGGAAATGTGTGCAAATTATAGTTATAGAGACAACAGCAAACTTTGGCCTTACAATTAATCATTTCTTACCTTTGCGGAAGATCCCCAAACTCTTCTCTCAGGTCTCAGGTGAGCAAGGACTCAAAAATACATGATGCAATACACGAACATGATACAAGAGGATTGACAAGAGACACTATTGCTAGCAAGAAAGAGGACTCTGGTGAGGCAACACTCCAAAAGACACGATCCAAGAGGATTGAGGACCACCTCCTATGAGTAGGGATGTGTATCATTAATGAATCAACGATACTACTACTTAAAGGGAACTCTTATCAGCACTTGTTTTCTGAGAAAATACTCTGAAATGGGGCTGATTGTTGTTGGTTATTTTCGTTCTATTTCAGAGGTGAAAAATGAGCTAAATCTCAATGGGGGCATTTTGATTATTATATTAAATATCAAGCATTATATAACAATTTGACCTACCAGTGCCAATCCCAACTTTCTGAGAAAGCAGAACACATACAAAGCAAGACAGTATCTGTCTGCAGCACTTTCCCCCAAATTCATAAATATTCCCTTCTGCCCTGGAAGGAAACTTTAAAAAGGACAACTGAGAGATGATGCTCTGATGATTTATTTCAGACTGGTTTTTGGGATGATTAGCACACCCAAACAGCTGGATAACGTTTAATACTATTTTTTTAAGCATCCATGTACACCTAGTTACCTGGTGAGGAGGACGGTAACCGCAACTGGGGCATTATTGACAGATGATGAAGTCTTGTGAGCTAGCTAGTCAAAAAAAATTCTCTGAATTTCTCTGTTAGAATTACATGCACTTTGGCTAAGTGTTTAGACAAACTGCTCGTGTTTCTACCTTTACTAGCCAACAAATTAGAGCACTTTTTAATGTCAGTTGGCGTGCTTTCTATTAGGGATGTCGACGGTTAACCGTTAACCGGTTAACCGCCGACAACGTCATTGGTCGGTTAAGCATGTCGGTCAAACGGTTAATTTGCATATTAAATTGGCATACAACGTGTTGCCAATATGGTGTTTTTTTTCCCTCCTTCGCGGTAAGCAACAATGTTAACTAGCCTAAGTAGTTACTGTAGCAGCATTATATAGGAATTAAAAGCTCCTGCCACTGCCAGAACAACATTCATTTAGAGAAAGGCTTTTCCAAATGGAATAGCAGTGTGCACTGTCCGCCTCTCCCCCCGCGTGCGAGATGTGCTCTGTGATAAACTCAGCTCCACACATGCGCCACACCCCCGCCTCCCCTCTGCTTTGACCAGACGGGAGAAGACGCCCTGCCCTGTGCAGAGTCAGACTACAGCGAGCCAGTCAGTCATGCTCCTTCTGTGTTTCAGCCGCTGTCATGAGACCATGAGGTTACTTTCAATGACGCGTTTCAAAACAAGCTGCGTCTTCCACATCGATTCACTGAGGAATCCACACTTTTACCGTAAATTGAGTTCTCTCCGGGTCTGTCTGTCTCTCAGGTGTAATAATCCCACAACGATTACAGCAAGAGTGAGAATGCTCTTCTAAACACATCGGCTATTAATATATAATTATTTCTCTGCATCTCATATTAGATCGGTAAAAAGTTTGGACAGCCTGCCTCATTTGTTCATCCTCCCGAGTCCCGCAATGCTGACAGCTGTCAGCGTGCGGACTTGCTGCACTCGTCGTCATGTCGTGCAGCCGGACACACAGAGAGCATACAGCCCTCGTCGCAGATAAAGAGAGAGAGGGAGAAGCGTGGAGAGAGAAGCAAACTATTTTTTTGCACATCTCAAAAGCAGGTAAACCACTGTTGAATTAGTGAGAATGTCAGAAGGAGAGAGCAATAAGCGCTTCGTCAGTGCGCCCTGCAGCGTGAAGGCTTGGGGCGGTGTCTTGATGTGCTATTCAAAGTGGAAATTCGTTCAATTAGCGACACGTTTCGTTCTGAGCTTTTAAAATTAGTTTCTGCTGGTTTTATTAGACTATTTACGACACATGCAGTAAGATAATTCATTTAAGAATTGTGAGCGTGAGTATGGGTTTTTTCCCTCCGTATTTCCCCCTTCTGCAAATGCGTGCAGCTCCTCATAGCCTATCCGAGGAATGTTTTTGTTTAGATGGCTGGAGGATTTAACTTGTCTTCTCGTTTTGTTAATGTGTTTTTTTCTGCTTGTAGATGTAAAAATAAACGCTTTCTACTGAAAAAAAATCAAGCATTTGGTAGGCCTAAGGTTTAATGGGGCACAGACAGTAAAATAGCGCATTTTAATCTTCTCGGTTAACCGACAGTTGTCGGCTAATGAGTGTCGGTTGTCGGTCAAGAAAAATTATGATTTTCGACATCCCTACTTTCTATTGCATATCTCCTCCTGGATTTATCCATCCACTGTTATGTAAAATTAAATTACATTATGTAAAACCCGATCCTCCTCTCATCCTCTCCCCTGGTATTAGAAAGTAGACGCTATGGAGACAATGACCCGCCCATCAACGACGTCATCAGTGATGTCACTGATGATTTCACAACATCGAGATCACCAGGCACGCTCTATCCTAGGGTGAAGACTCTGGAGATGAACTGCCAAAGCTGCTTTTCCTTTAAGCACCGAAATGAGCAGCCCAGTTTCCAGCATAGAGATCAGGAATCATGAATCCCACACAAGATCCAGCCGAGGAAGGTAGTTCAGAATTGGATTCTACTCCATCCAGCTCTGAATTAGTAAAGAGGAAGAAGCCACACCTACAGAGTAAGAAGCCACACCATGTGAGAGAAGATTCAAAGCTCAGAAATGAGCAGTCCATTTTCCAGCCTACTTTCAAGCATCGAGCTCAGCAATGACGAATACCACACCCAGGACCAGCTGAGAAGGTAGTTCAGAATTGGATTCTACTCCATCCAGCTCTGAATTAGTAAAGAGGAAGAAGCCACACCTACAGAGTAAGAAGCCACACCATGTGAGAGAAGATTCAAAGCTCAGAAATGAGCAGTCCATTTTCCAGCCTACTTTCAAGCATCGAGCTCAGCAATGACGAATACCACACCCAGGACCAGCTGAGAAGGTAGTTCAGAATTGGATTCTACTCCATCCAGCTCTGAATTAGTAAAGAGGAAGAAGCCACACCTACAGAGTAAGAAGCCACACCATGTGAGAGAAGATTCAAAGCTCAGAAATGAGCAGTCCATTTTCCAGCCTACTTTCAAGCATCGAGCTCAGCAATGACGAATACCACACCCAGGACCAGCTGAGAAGGTAGTTCAGAATTGGATTCTACTCCATCCAGCTCTGAATTAGTAAAGAGGAAGAAGCCACACCTACAGAGTAAGAAGCCACACCATGTGAGAGAAGATTCAAAGCTCCACAAACTCTCAAACACAAAGAGCCAATACAGGGAACCCAACTTACATTACACAGACCATGATTCAGATGACCCAAGGCTGGAAGAGGACTGTGAGCCAACACTGCGAAAGACACGCTCCAAGAGAAGCAAGCGGAGAAGCTCAGGTAGTCGACGAGAAGAGGAATCGGATAGTGCGCCATCAGGCCCAAGAAAGAATAAGATCAAGACCTACTCAAGATGTGAAAATAATTCAGAAGACTCACAGTCAGAGTCAGTCGAAGATCTGGTGATGAGCAATGTTAAAAAAGTGGGCGGCTGCAAGAAATACCACCAAAAAAGAAACTACTGTCTTTACTGCTCTGAAGCGCAAACCAAAATAGCTCGGCATCTGGAACGGAAGCATAAGGATAAATTGGATGTAAAAAATGCAATGTTGCATCCACTGAAAAGTAAAGACAGGAGAGTTAGAGCGCTAGATAATCTTCGCAAGCTTGGAAATCGGACACACAACTTTGAGGCACTGAGAAGGGGGAAGGGGACACTGGTTCCTTGCAAACAAGAGGGTGATGGCAAGAGCACAGCAAAGGACTACACACATTGTTTTGGATGCAGCGGGTTCTTTAAGAAAAAGTCTTTGTGGAAGCATGTAAGAATTAGCAGACTAGCTCCAAAATATCCAAGCGCACGGCCTGGAAAAAGAAGGATACAGTCTCTCTGTGCAGGTGCTGAACCTGCATGTAAAGACGCGAGCAAGAACGTTTTGGAGCTCGTGAATGTAATGACTCAAGATGCGAAGCTAGCGTGACCCGGGGGAAACAGACTTCCAAGCTTCAGCGTGTAAACAGTAAACCAGATATCAGATGCTAAACATGGAGTAGGCTGTCCCAGCAAAAATGTAGAATAAGCCATGGCCTGCATGCAGCTATGAACACCACAAAACTGAGGAAACAAGTGGACACTCTCTCCAGAGTCATCAATCTCAATGACACAGATGTTTGGGCTAACTTTCTGGGACACGATATCAGGGTGCATAGGAAGTTCTCCCACCTCCCCGAAGGGACTTTGCAGTTGGCTAAAGTCAACAAGGTGCTGGTTGCCTTTGAAGAAGGTAGACTTGCAGAGTTCAAGGTGAAAAGCCTGGATGAAAAAGAGATCAGCCCCAAAGGTCGAGAAAAGTAGTAAGATTAAGTCCTACGTTATGTGTCCTCTCTTTAATTTAAATTCACACACATTTATTTTGTCACAAGTTACTTGTTTCTATTTATGTTTGACATAAGAAGCGAGGGTTTCCCGAGGCAAGCGAACTTCAAAGCAGCAGACCAAGCAACCTTCAACGCAGCAGCCCAAGCAACCTTCAAAGCAGCAGATGATCCAAGACCAGAGTTCCGAAGGTTAAGCATGTAGGCTGCCTCACAACCCAAGGGTGGCCGATTCGTGACCCCGTTTGACCTCCAGCTCGATCAAGCGTCCATACAGGCAGGATAGGCTGGCTGTGTGTTAATAGTTATAATTTATGGTTTACAGAAGGGACTTTGCAGTTGGCTAAAGTCAACAAGGTGCTGGTTGCCTTTGAAGAAGGTAGACTTGCACAGTTCTAGGTGAAAAGCCTGTATGAAACAGAGATCAGCCCCAAAGGTCAAGAAAAGTTGGAAGATTTAGTCCTACGTTATGTGTCGTCTCTTTAATTTAAATTCACACACATTTATTTAGTCACAAGTTACTTGTTTCGATTTCTGTTTGACATAAGAAGCGAGGGTTTCCCGAGGGAAGAGACCTTCAAAAGCAGCAGCCGATCCAAGACCAGAGTTCCAAAGGTAAGCATGTAGGCGGCCTCACAACCCGAGGGTGGCAGATTCGTGACCCCGTTTGACCTCCAGTTACACCAAGGGTCCATCCAGGCAGGATTGACTGGCTGTGTGTAAATTGTTGTAATGAATGTTTTACAGAAGAAGCGATGGATTCAAAAGCAAAGCCACCTTCAAAGCAGCAGCTGATCCAAGCCCAGAGCTCTGAAGGTAAGGATGTAGGCTATGTCTCATCTCAGCATAGTTTTTCATGTTTTGGACTTGTGATACATCTTTGTGGAAGCATGTAAGAAGTTGCAGACAAGCTCAAAAAGATCCAAGCGCACGGCCTGGAAAAAGAAGAATACAGTCTCTCTGTGCTGGTGCTGAACCTGCTTGTAAAGACGTGAGCATAAGGTTGTGGGGGCTCGTGAGTCAAATGAATCAAGATGAAGTTGCCCATGCTATCAAAGAACAGCCTTATATCATGAAGGTTGGAGAGAAGATGTACAACAGGCAACGTGATGCTGCCTCACAACATGACAACGTTCGTCAAGTTATGAGGGGACTGGCGAGACTACTGATTGCAGGAAGGAAGGCGAGCCCTCTGAAAAACAAGGATGATTTGATCAATCCAATAAACTTCACGCATGTCATTGGAGCGGTTAAAGAAGTAGCAGTGTATGATGACAACAAGAACCAGTTTGGGAAACCCTCCCTTGCCACAAGGCTAGGGCAATCACTCCAGAGACTTGCAGACGTCCTGGAGGCTGAAGCTCTTGTGTCCCAAAACTCGACAAAGCAGCGGCTTGTGGAAGAGTTTCGACGCATGTACAAGCTTTCCTGGAATGAGAACATCTCTTCTGCTGCATTCAGATCTATAGCAGAGAAGAAGTGGAACAAACCCCAGCTCCTTCCAGTAGCAGATGATGTCAAACAAATGCACATATACATGACCGACCAGCGGGATGGATTTTACAAGCAGTTGTTGGTGGAGAAAACCTCAAAGAATTGGAGCCTACTAGCGAAAGTGACACTCGCACAGATTATCATCTTCAACAGAAGGAGAGAAGGGGAATTGTCAACCATGTATGTGCAAATGTTTGTGTCAAGGGACAAATCTACACTTCATGAAGATATCGCTGAAGCGCTGTCAGGGATGGAGAAAGTGCTCTGCCGGCATTTTGAACGTGTTGAAATTAGAGGTAAATGGGGCAGCAAGGTGCCTATGATCCTTACTCCAACAATGGTGGAATCACTTGAGTTACTAGTGAAGGAGAGGAGCTCATGTGGCCTGGGTGACAATGTCTACTTATTTGGAAAGCCAGGATACGACACAAGACTTCGTGGATGTGACTGCATCAGAGACATCGCCGATAAATGCGGGGCTAAAACGCCTAAATCTCTGACCTCCACAAGACTGAGGAAGCAAGTGGCCACTCTCTCCAGAGTCCTCACTCTAACTGACACAGTAGAAGATCTTTTGGCAAACTTTCTGGGATACGATATCAGGGTACATAGGCAGTTCCAAAAAGCAAAACTCTCCAAAGATGCGGCTTGTCCACAACTTTAGACACATGTACAATCTTTCCTTGAATGAGAACCTCTCTATCTATGACCGACCAGCGGGATGGCACTGGTTGTGTGACCAGTCGGAGGAGCTAGTATCTGTCAACCTGTACTGGCAGTGAGAAAACACTGTCGAGGTGCTTTTGGAACTAACTGCCGACCGGGTACATCCATCAGCACCTCGCAGCAGTAACGCTATGAACATGTAACTGAAGTGGTCCGCAGTGTAGCTTCTGAATGTTGCTAAACTCCATTAATAGTGACGTTTATTTTTTAAATTGGCCGCCAACCAGTGCTGAACCCGAAGATCAAATCCTATTTAGTCGAACGTGGAAGAGAGAAACAGTGGGCGTGGTGAATAAGGTTATTACATTATTTGGTTATATCGCCCAGCCCTAGGACAACACCTGGGGGGCAAAGAATGCCCATGCTGTCGAAGAGTCTCTGATGGAGTTCATCAATTAGAAGGTCTTTGGGAAGAAAGACTGTGGTGCATCGCTGCATCCCCCCAAGCCCTAGCTGAGAGGGACTGGAAAGGGGTGACATTTTATATCCACAATAGAATCACTGCGGATCAGAAGCGATTCTGATTGTTTCGTATTGTTCGGAACTATTGGAATTGTTTCTACTGAACCCCAATGGCACTTTATACATTTGATTTCATAGTTCACAAGTTTGAAAAGTTGTTTTGTTTTTACAAGGGAAGACGGATTGAAAACTAGTTTGTCATTTGTTCGAATCCACACGGAAGTTGGCATCGTGCAAGTTCACTCAAGTGTAAATCAGTAGGGGTGCTCCAAATGATTGCTTCTTGAAAGCATCTCGATTCTTAATGCCACAATTCCTGGAGAGATTCCAAACTCCCAAGAATGCATTCTTCTTCGTATAGTAAAAAAAAAAAAAAAAAAAAAAAAAAAAAATTTTTTTTTTTAGTTTTCACACTGCACCCGAACACAACATGCAAGATTCCGGCTGAATAAGGGGCACTTTACACAAGGATGGTTTCCTAATGGAAACAGGGAATTATTTTATGGTTAGTGCCTCCCTTTTTAGACGGCAACGGCGAATTTGCGCTTAGGAAACGAGACATTTTTGAACGACCCTCCAGAGTGAAATTGTTTGAGACGCTTCCCGCTGAGGGGGGCTGAGCGCTCCATGTAATCTCTTTGGAACGCCACATTTCAGAAACTCTGACGTGCCTGCACACGCGACAACGCCATAGCCGTGCGCGAGTTAAAACCAAATAAAACGTCAGTATGAATGAAGTTTGGCTCCATTCAGAATTAAGCTAGACTGCGGCCAACTTCAGTTACATGTTCAGAACGTTGCTGCTGCGAGGAGCCGATGGCTGGACCCGGTCGGCATTTAACGTTAGTTCCAAAAGGACGTTGACAGTATTTTCTCACTGCCAGTAGCCTACAGTAGGGTTTGACCGATCACAGTCAGCGCTCCCGGTCCTCGCTGCTCGTTAAAGATTTCCAATAGGCGTTATTGTGATAAACTGGTCACATATGTGTTACATTCTCACCAGACAAATATTCTAACTTTAAAACAGTTTAGGTTTTTTTTTTTGCTTGAAAATAGCTTTTTGGCAAGTCTAAATAACTGCGGAAAGCGTACTCTACTTCCGCGTTTAAAACCGGAAAGACGATTGCGAAATTACGTCATGCAGAACGTCCTTGTATGGGCAAAGAATAAGGTGATCACACTGCCACCTAGTGACCTGGCATGTACATTACGGCGTTTAGAAAATTCAACAGCGCTCATGTAAACAGGGAAAAGGTGTGAAGGAAACGCTATTGTGTCGTTTATTTCAGAAACTGTCCTCGTGTAAAGGGCCCCTAAGTGTATAAATGGGGGGCAAAGAATGCCCATGCTGTCGAAGAGTCTCTGATGGAGTTCATCAATTTGAAGAAGGTCTTTGGGAAGAAAGACTGTGAGAGGTACATGGCTGCATCCCCCCAAGCCCTAGCTGAGAGGTGAAAGGGGTGAAATGTTATGTCCACAATAGAATTACTGCTGATCAGAAGCGATTCTAATTCCTTCTACTGAACCCCAATGGCACTTTAGAGATTTTATTTCATTGTTCACAAGTTTTAAAAGTAGTTTAGTTTTTCCAAGGGAAGACGTATTTCAAACTAGTTTGTCATTTGTTCGAATCCACACGGAAGTTGGCATCGTGCATGTTCACTCATGTGGAAATCAGTAGGGGTGCTCCAAATGATTGCTTCTTGAAAGGATCTCAATTCTTAATGCCACGATTCCTGGAGAGATTCCAAACTCCCAAGAATCGATTCTTCTTCGTCGAGTAAAAAAAAAAAAAAAAAAAAAAATTTTTTTTTTTTTTACACTGCACCCGAACACAACATGCAAGATTCCGGCTGAATAAGTGTCTAAATGTTCATGTCATTTGGGTACTGTACTGCCATGGTGCCACCACCTCTTGCACTTCAGAACTCTGGTTAATGTATTCCCCACAAAATCTATAAATCCTTCTCGAAGTCTACAGATCCCCCCCAGCCTATAAATCCATTTTATCTGAAGAACATAAGGGGGGAAATTCCCCCCTAGTTTGAAAAATGAATTGAGGCCCCGACTGTAATACTTCAGAAGTATAATTAGAAGTTCAGCATTAATACATTTCTCATTTTTTGTCTTCGATACCTTTGTGTGCTATTGCAATATAAAACTACAGAATTGAGAATCGAGAATCTTTTGAATCGAGAATCCATTCTGGAATCGGATCGTGACCCCAGGAATCTGAATCGGATCGGATGGTGGCTAAGCCGGATCGGAGCACCCCTCGAAATCATAGTCAATTTTGGAATTATTTGTTTTAGATCGAATCCTGAAATACGGTCAGCTGAAAAACTGTTGATGAAACTGTCCTCTTTTGTTCAGCAAGATAATCTTCACAACACAAGAGAACCTCTGTCATGCCCCGTTAATAACTCCAAGCTCCCAAGAGAATGAACATGGTACATCTTAACACGTTCAGTGCCAGCGACGCCATATGGCGTCATTATAAATTTACCGTACAGTGCCAGCGACGCCAAATGGCGTCATAACTCCAAATTGTTTTTTTGACGGGGGGGTGTCGATCTAAGCTTCTTACGTCGCCTCTAACAATATTGTAGCTATTGGAGGTCGATAACCTATTTTACAAACCCATTAGGTGGCGACAGCACTCTCCTGATCAGAGAAAAAGGAGCCAAACACACAGAAATAGTCACTGGTGAAAATGAGGAAATCGCATCGCATCCGTCCGTATGCATCGACGTGCCTCCATAAACGAGCACAACGCCAGCTGTGCCCCCAGCAGCAGCATCCGCTGTCACAACTGAGCACTTCCATGTACGCTGCAACAGCACATTCACATAATCAGCATTATTATTCCGAACTGGAAGCATGCCAGCCCGTGACAAACACACGCGGAACCAAAAAGCTGAATGTCGCGCACCATTCACTGTGTGTGCGCAGCAAACTCAGCAGAGACTGAGAGCCACCAGACACATAAGACACACCCAGGAGGCGTGTGCAGTTGAGGGGGGGGGGGGGGGGGGGGAGCACGGAGAGCAGCAGAGCAGCATACACTTCACCCAGACAGACCCAGACATCAGAAAATTAGCTTCAGAGTCAGAGATGTGCTTGAAATGTTTAATTTCACAAAAGGCTCGTTATCTCAGCTCGTAGAAAAAAAGGTATGTTTTTCGTTCAATCAAGCTATCTTCTCCGGCTCATAACTAAAGAACGGAAAATGGGATCAATAAACTTTTTTTTGCAGGTGATAGAAGAGAGTCTCATCGTTATTTGTGCGTGTTCAGTGTTTACATAGTAATTATTAAAAAAATTATATGACTGTTTTAACACATTAAGTGCCAGAGACGGACTAATTCGTCTTACATAATCCAGCGCTTAAGTGCCAAGGACGGACTAACTCGTCTTACATAAAGATTTTTTTTTTTTGACAGTGGGACATCAATCAACCGCTTTTACATCTTCGAGATCACTATTGGAGCAAGATAATGTGTATAATCTATTTTACCGACCCACTAAGTGTTGACAGTGCTCCCCCAGACGACCGAAATCAAAGAAAAAACTGCCGCGGGACCAAGCCGTTCAAGGAAATGCCGTGGCGATTTTACAGTAACAGACTTGTCTTGCCTGAGAGCGGCCGCGCACCGGCAGCAGCACACAGAGAGCGGAGAGCGATTTGCAAAATAGATCATAGGTGAAACACACTTTGAAACACCTCAGAAAGGCCATAATCAACATCTGCCCATCGCCCACGCATTCCCCGGCCCATCTTGACTCGCACAAGGAGCGTCTGCACGCAGGCAAGCAGGCAGGCAGGCACACAGGCAGGCAGCAGCAAAAGCGCTTCTGACACGCCCGCTGTACAGCGGAGGGAGGAGGGAGGAGGGAGGAGGGAGGAGGGAGGAGGGAGTTTGAATGAGAGGGGTGTTTCCTGTTGTTATGGAGGAAATTACTGTTCAAAACTATTGTTTAGAATGTCTGACGGTCTTACTGATGCCAAAAATGAATGGTTAAAGTGACTGTTTCACAAAAAGCCATTTATCTCTGAATAAATTTCCAGACGCTGAAACCATGCTGTACTCAACGGCTAATATCTACATAACTACTAACTCTGCAAACTAACTCTTTTAGACAGAGAAAGCACACATTCTATTAGTTATTTTTAGATGATTGGTGTTCATGAATTCTTAACAGAAAAGAATCCTCGGCTGTCTCTAAAATGAGCCAGAATCGTCAAAAACACCCCTGGCACAACTTACCTACAGGAATGAAAACATGGCTGGCATTCAATGTGTTAAAATGCATTGCGGCCTATGTGGCACAGCAAGCAACCTTTTGCCCAAGGGCCGTGGCACTGAAAGTGTTAAGCTACTTGAGTGACAATTGAATTTTGAGTGGTGACAGTAATTAATTGCAGAATGAAACTAAACTGTTTGGTTACACTGAAGCAAATTAACCTGTGGTGACTTCACTTGCCCCAGATCCAGGCACTGCTGTAGAGCACATCCCATTTGTTTTGGGATTTTTTTCTCAGAAAAATAACAAACAGTACCAATAAGAGTACCATTAAAGTACCGGATCGATAAGCAGTATCGATAAGAGTGCTAGTATCGTTAATTCCTTAACGATACACATCCTACCCGGGAGTGCAGCCTCAGATGTTCCATTGCCTGGCAGCTCGTCAGCGTTACATTCAACCCACAGCACAGTCCCACACAGACTAAACACAATTCGTTAACATATGCTAACATTGAATCAGCTGTTTATTTTAGCTGGGTGTGTTAATCTTTCTGATATGGTCACAGAGCACACCTCAGCTGTGTTGCTCAGAAAATCTGAATAGGGGGCCATGACTGCATGTGATAGCGAAAAGAGTATCGATTAAAGCAGTACCGGTATCGAGCAAACCCACACGATACCATCCCTACGTCTGTGGTTATATTTGCGACAAAAATATATATATTTATTTCCTTTGTGCATGAACGTGAGCAATCACAGTAAAAATATCGATATACACAGGCAAGGAATGATGTCACTGCAGTTGGAGTCTCTGCTGGGCTTAGAAATCAAATCCCGAGTCCGGCTTGACCGAGACGAGACCGAGACCGATGGAGGGCGATTCCGAGGCGAGCCCGAGACCATCAAAATGTGGTCTTGAGAGCGGTCTGGAGACCAAGAACAGTCTCGAGTCCTCAAACACTAGTGTACAGTCTCACCTGGTTCACCTGAATCATCTTCCTGCTACAAATGTTTGTGTCTATTGTCAATACTGTATCCATCATGTATTTGTTTAGAGTCTTGGCTCACCTGATTTCTGAAGTATCGTTGTCGATCACTAACATTTTGTTGTTGAGCTAAAACGGAAAAGGAGATATTTAGTGGAGTTCCAGCTTTTGTGAAGGTGGAGGGAAAGGGCTCTACAGCTTTATTTTCACAGTTCGATTTAGTCAACAGTTAACCGTTGTAAACCACAGGCATAGATAATATCCATACATACCTACAAAGTTTGGCTGTTCTCTTTCTTGTCCCTGCAAAATGAGGCCAAGAATATTCACATTAATTAATTGCTGCAACATTGGCTACAAAGACCACCTGAAAACATGTCTCGACTGTAGGAAATAAATTCTCGAATTAGGTGAGGAAAAGCTTGACAGCACAGATGTCATTAATGTGCACATCCAGAGAAATAGATCAAAGTTTAAATAAAGATCGTTGGGAGAGCACTAACTGGCAAAGCTGTTAACACAGCCATTGAATAGACGTGTCCCACTAGGCCGCAGCAAAACCAAACTTTCTGTCCCCTGCGACTGGCACAGACGTTTATCATCAACCCATGGGCAAACTGTAACTCCCCTCCAGTCGAATCATGCATAAACATTCCGTTCCAACTAAAACAACACACGAATACGGTATATCGACTGCGAAAGCATAGCATTGTCATAGGAAAAAGGATAAGGCTAACGTTAGCACATATCACAAACAAACAATAGCTTTCATACCTTTTAGCCCGCACTAACTGAAGGGGAGTCTTTGTGTTGCACGAGTCTTTGTGTTGCAAGTCTTCTTTTTATCCAATATTTATCGAAATCACAAAGTCTCACTAGAGTACTATGACGTAGTACAACATTAGAGAGGCTAGCCTAGCCAACTCGTGTCCAGTCTAGCACCCGTCAGGACTCGTGTCACATTAATAATGGTCCGACGCCTCTACATTGCCGGGACCAACGTTCCCCCCGGAAATGCTGCTAAGATCTAACTAACTATTTTGGACACGTCCATCTACCGGGAGCGTGTCTCTATTCCCATAGCCCTATGTTCACACAGCCCGATGTTCCCACAGCCCTATGTTCTCACAGCCCTATGTTCTCACAGCCCTATCTGCCCACCAGTGGGCAAAAAGGCATTACATAGTTATTGTAATCAGATTACAGTAACACGTTACTTTGTTTACCAACTATAATATGATTCGAATCCCACTTTACTTAGTTACTGTAATAAGATTACAGTAACACATTACTTAGTTTTCATAATCAGCTACTGTCACACTCAACTGTATTATGATAACTTTTTTACTACTTTTGATTTATTTTATCAAAAACACAAATTCGATTACAGTTACCGGTACTAATCCAAGAAATGCTGAGTTACTACATCACATCATTGCCTGGCCGAATGCATTGTTTTCCGGCTGTATTTATCAAGAGAAACAATATCACAAACACAGACACATAAATAGATTGATATATTATATATATTATAATGTAGCGTATCGGGTAATTACGTGTATTGGGGTGTTTCCGTGCTTGGCTAGGAACTGATATGTGTGGGTGTGTTCCTAGGGGGAAGGGGATATATGTGACCAGCGGCCGGGGCGGAGGCCAGTCAGGCTATGTGAGGGAGCTGACCGGGTGGTTGCAGAGCTAGCAGCGAAGCTAGCTGCTAGGAGCTATATTGTGAAGACAAGAATAAAAACCCTGTACCAACTTCAAGTCTCCAGTTCCTTGGACAAATACCCACTTTGTTACATTGGTGTCAGACAGTAAAGCGGTAACGCCTCTGATTCGGCCGAGAGGGGAGAGGGTGAGAAGGAACGGCAAAAGAGACGGGTGGTGCGGCTTTTTGGCTCTAGATCTAGCGCTAGTAAGTTAGCTACCAGGGGTGCTAACTGCTAGCTGCTAAGACCACGTGCGATGGTGCGCGGAGAATGGCCATCGGTGAACGGGAGGAAAGGAGAGCTGACGGCGGGGATCAGCTCGATGCTGGCGGGCATGGAGGCCCGTGTGTTGAGAGAGGTCGGACGGCTGGTGGAAGAGACTCCTGCCTGGGCAGTAGAGGTGATGCGGGCGCTGCGAGAAGTCATGCAGCGGGTGGACTTGATGAGCGCGGAGGTAATGCAGCGGGGAGAGCGGCTGGAAGAGCCACGGAAGAGACTGTGTTGGACCTGCAGAGAGCCGGGCCACGTGGCGAGGTGGTGCCGAGGCGGTCCCGGGAGACGGACCGGGTATGCGGGACAACGACATGGACAGCAGGGAGCCTGCTGGGCATGTAGCGCGATCGGACATCTAGCCAGAGAGTGTCCAGAGGCTGTCGGAGATCGGGGGGCAGCGGGAGAAGAGAGACGTGCAGGCGGCGGACAGGTGAGACTCTGCTGGACTTGCCAGTCACCGGAGCACTTGGCCAGGGACTGCACTGAGAGTGTGGAGGCCGGAGGTGAGACGCAGGCTGGGAAGAGCGTGAGCAGCCGGGGAGAAGAGAACGTTGTGACGGATAGGAGAACGGTGCTGCAGGGGAACAGCCAGAGGGAAGAGAGGGACATCGTCTGCAGCGTTGTTACAGTCGGGAGAGCGACGCTCGTGTCTCCGAGTGAGCGAGAGGGGTTACCGCCGGGGGAACCGGCCCAGCCTAACCGCTATACACCCCCTAACGTTGCACTGCGGAGAGCCGAGGGGAAGATCGACGCCGGTGGTGTTCGCTCTGCTGTCCTCAACCCTGGAGGAGGGGGACGGAAAAACGAGCGGAGAGCCGAGGGGAAGATCGACGCCGGTGGTGTTCGCTCTGCTGTCCTCAACCCTGGAGGAGGGGGACGGAAAAACGAGCGAGTGCGAGGCCGGGAGGACGACGCCAGGGTCAGCTGGAGAGTCGACGGGCGCGAGTGGAGACCGGAGGACGAGGATGTCGATCCGGTGCTCGTTCGTGCATTTGGCTACTGGAACAAACAAAAAGGGGGGACCGAAAAGAGTGCTTCAGGCGGGACAGAAGCTGGGAAAAGGGGGGATGGAAATGGGGTTTAAAAGAAAAGCTAAGGAAAATGTGGGGGCTTGTGTTTGAATTGAAATGTGTGAAAAAGAAGGAAATAATGAAAACTAGACATTATGGAGTGCCTAATGGGAAACTAGACATTATGGGGGTACCTAATGGAAAACTAGACATTACGGAGTACCTAATGAAAAACTGGACATTATGACGGGGGTGCTGAAAAGAAAAGACTGGTTGTTGGGGAATTATAATTTGATGTGGTGATGTGAAAAATATTGTGTTGGGTGTGTTTTGGTACAGGGGGATGTGTGTGGGTTGTGCATGTCGCGTGGAAGCGTCATTAAATTTGTGTGGGGGAAATGTAGCGTATCGGGTAATTACGTGTATTGGGGTGTTTCCGTGCTTGGCTAGGAACTGATATGTGTGGGTGTGTTCCTAGGGGGAAGGGGATATATGTGACCAGCGGCCGGGGCGGAGGCCAGTCAGGCTATGTGAGGGAGCTGACCGGGTGGTTGCAGAGCTAGCAGCGAAGCTAGCTGCTAGGAGCTATATTGTGAAGACAAGAATAAAAAGCCTGTACCAACTTTAAGTCTCCAGTTTCTTGGACAAATACCCACTTTGTTACAATATATTATATCCACCTTAGTTTGGAATGCCCCACTGTAAAAAATAATTGTGGGTACAAGTTCAACATTCAACATTCAACATTCAAGATTCAAGATTTTTATTGTCACTCCGTAGTAAAAGTATCACGTGTGAAATTCTTGTGCTGTAGGCTCCGTTCCAACATAGTGCCAAAAATAAAAAATATATAAATAAAAACAAGAGGCAACTCCTAGGGGAATGGAGGAAAGAGTCTGAATATTTTTGTGGGAACTCCTCCTGAAGTGGAGGATACTGAAATGGAAGGTGTCAGGCTGTACAACCCTGACACCTTCCATCAGTCAGTCAGAAGGCCTCACTATCAATTAACTCCCCTGGAGGTCCTGGTGCTCCAATTTCGGTTCCAGCTTGTAGCCCCCCTATTGTAGAGTACACCCTGTGAAAATGGGACCGGGCCCTAAAAAAGGTGTTTTCGGCCTTTAGGATTCAATCCAAAATGCTTTTAGCCGGCCATTTTTGAATCGCATAACCGAATTACACAACATCGCCCAGACTAGTTGAGAACGTTCCCCTGAACACGTGTGCAAAAGGTTTACCCATTGTATCCAGCGGAGCGAAAGTTATGCTTAAAAAGGGGATTTTCCGGCCTTTAGGATTCAATCCAAAATGCTTTTAGCCGGCCATTTTTGAATCGCATAACCGAATTACACAACATCGCCCAGACTAGTTGAGAACGTTCCCCTGAACACGTGTGCAAAAGGTTTACCCATTGTATCCAGCGGAGCGAAAGTTATGCTTAAAAAGGGGATTTTCCGGCCTTTAGGATTCAATCCAAAATGCTTTTAGCCGGCCATTTTTGAATCGCATAACCGAATTACACAACATCGCCCAGACTAGTTGAGAACGTTCCCCTGAACACGTGTGCAAAAGGTTTACCCATTGTATCCAGCGGAGCGAAAGTTATGCTTAAAAAGGGGATTTTCCGGCCTTTAGGATTCAATCCAAAATGCTTTTAGCCGGCCATTTTTGAATCGCATAACCGAATTACACAACATCGCCCAGACTAGTTGAGAACGTTCCCCTGAACACGTGTGCAAAAGGTTTACCCATTGTATCCAGCGGAGCGAAAGTTATGCTTAAAAAGGGGATTTTCCGGCCTTTAGGATTCAATCCAAAATGCTTTTAGCCGGCCATTTTTGAATCGCATAACCGAATTACACAACATCGCCCAGACTAGTTGAGAACGTTCCCCTGAACACGTGTGCAAAAGGTTTACCCATTGTATCCAGCGGAGCGAAAGTTATGCTTAAAAAGGGGATTTTCCGGCCTTTAGGATTCAATCCAAAATGCTTTTAGCCGGCCATTTTTGAATCGCATAACCGAATTACACAACATCGCCCAGACTAGTTGAGAACGTTCCCCTGAACACGTGTGCAAAAGGTTTACCCATTGTATCCAGCGGAGCGAAAGTTATGCTTAAAAAGGGGATTTTCCGGCCTTTAGGATTCAATCCAAAATGCTTTTAGCCGGCCATTTTTGAATCGCATAACCGAATTATACAACATCGCCCAGACTAGTTGAGAACGTTCCCCTGAACACGTGTGCAAAAGGTTTACCCATTGTATCCAGCGGAGCGAAAGTTATGCTTAAAAAGGGGATTTTCCGGCCTTTAGGATTCAATCCAAAATGCTTTTAGCCGGCCATTTTTGAATCGCATAACCGAATTACACAACATCGCCCAGACTAGTTGAGAACGTTCCCCTGAACACGTGTGCAAAAGGTTTACCCATTGTATCCAGCGGAGCGAAAGTTATGCTTAAAAAGGGGATTTTCCGGCCTTTAGGATTCAATCCAAAATGCTTTTAGCCGGCCATTTTTGAATCGCTTAACTTCATGACACCACATTGTACACACTGATGTACAGGTGTATCCTCAACACATGTGCCAAAGATGGGGTCGTTGCGACTTTAGCAGGTCGTTCAGTTGCCAAAAAGCAGTTTGCGCTTCTGTCAAAGTGGTGTTGCGCCATTTAAGAAAATGCAGTAAAATTCATGTCCGACTTTATGTAAAGGTAACTTCACGAAATTTGCCTGTCAGCTAGGGCACCTTTCAACGCCTACGGTCAGCAAATTTGAGCCTAATGGGAGCTAAGCTCCATGCCTGCACACCTCAAAAAGTATGGAAATAAACCAATAAACTCTGTTTGACCTTTGACCTTTGAACCTTCATGTTCACTGTTTGATGCTGCATAGCTGCTAAGTATACAGCATCTGCACTGTATAATGTGTCCATCGAGCCAAATGAGTTGAGTGTATGTGAATGTTTCAGAGCCTTAATTAGTGGGCAGGGCCGGAGCCTCTCCTACTGGTAGCTGTGTTTCCAAAGGTCATTTGGAGAGTGCCCCTATCCGTCTGGGGACTCATGACATCATCACCAGTGACATCACTGATGACATCACCACCAGCGGGGACTGATGACATCACTGATGATGACATCACACATCACTGCAGGCCGCCAGGGGTGCACAGAAGTCTGGGCAGAGAGAGGCTCTTGTCCTGGGGGACCTGCCTGGGTGTCTGGTGACCGAGGCTCTTAGCCTGGGCAGAGGCAGTGTGGAGGTAGAAATTGTCACTCGAGCAATGATGTCGTCAGATGATTTCATCAATGATGTCATCCTTCCTGGCTGAGCAGACTGGGTGGGTGATGTCGTAGTTGTTGCTATGATGTCATTGGTGATGTAATACATGGCTAAGTATAAATTGGCAAGAGCCAGTGTGATAGGTGGCTTTCTTAGCAGAGAAGCAGGCAAGGCAGTTGGCAGATTTCACAAGAGTTTTAATGAAAGGTTCTGTGTGTCTGGTGGTAGACTGGCAGGCCTGGTCAGAGCTGGAGTCCATAGGCTGCGTCAGGCAGGTAGGCAGGAGATCCTGGCCATGTAGATGGGGAGATGATTGTGAAAAGCACTGAACAGATCAACAAGACTGAATGATGACTAGCTGGTAACACGACTGACGTAGCATAGCCTATAATCCTGCAAAGACTGGATGTCTAGCTGGAGTATATATGGCCAGGCTGTAGTAAGATTGTCATAGCAGGCAGCTGTGCAGCGAGGCCTCCACTCCAGCACACCACGGTCCAATCTCCTGCAATCAGGATGCCACACCTGAAAAGTGGGCACCCTGAACAGACAGGACCTATCAAGAAGCCTTCCTTGAGCTCGGCCGTGCTTGGGATGTCTCTAATGAGCTCTTCAAGAAGCTGCTGGAAATCATGTGCCACATGTATATGTACCCTACACACATTACAGATGTCAACCTCCTCCGATACCAACTTTTCTGCACCAGACGTGGGGAGGTCGAGTCCAGCCAGCTTCCACCATTTGAGGATTGGCTATTAATGCATTCCATTCATGCAAACGATCAGACTGCAATCTATAGACCAGGGGTGCCCAAATTCTTTCCCATGAAGGGCCAAAACTCTATCTGGGTGGAGGGCCGAGGGCCAAAAATAAACCTTGTGGAATTACATTAAAATGTATTGTGTTTTATGGAAAATTTACATTCTAAATCTAAAATAACATTTCAATATAATAATCTACATTTGATCTGTTAGGTAATTGTAATAATTTGCAATTGGTTATATATATTTAAAAAAAACATCTGCATTTGTGGGGAGCTTAAAAATTTAATCAGTAAACACCCAGTTAAAAACAGTTGTATTTTCCACCTTTGTAATCAAGAGAGAAATTAGACTTAATTCACAACTTGAAAAATCCTCAAGGTACTTTGAAAATCTGCTTTATTGTCCATCTTTTGTAAACAATTTGCCATGACAATTTGCAAGGTTGCAATCTCAGGAGTGAACAGTATCCGCAGCCACATTCAGACACTTTCACAAAGTCACCACATGAAAAAGCTCGTCCACCCCTTGCAATCAGTGCAGATATCTGATAACTTGCCCGAGTTGCATTCGGGATAAAAAATAGGGGGAAGGGGAAAATACAAAAAAAACAAAAACAAAAATAAAATAATATTTTCCCAAATCCGTGGCGGGCCAAAACAAACAGAGAGCAAACCAAACTTGGCCCGCGGGCCCCAAATTGGTCAGCACTGCTGTAGACGGTCTCTTCAAACCCAGCCATCTGTACCAAGCCCCAAGGACCATGGGTGGACCACAGACGATGAGGGGCAGCTTGAAATCCAATGGATGTGTGGTTCCCCAGCACCAGACCGTTTTGCAGTTGCTCTCCTGCAAGTGTGTGAGGTCGTGCAAACCACCAGAGTGCACAGGTCTGAATAATGGTCTGAAGTGCACAAACCTGTGGAAACTACAAAAATGTGCCAACCAGCACACTCAGATGTGAATGACGATGATGGTGTTGCCCTCGTGGGTGGCATGGTGTCTCAGGGAGGGTAGATTGTCCTAATATTGTACTGAAAGACTGGAAACATTTTGAATGTAGCTGTTCATATAATGTAACACAAATACAACTATTTTTGACAGAAACGTGTCAATTTCCTCTGTTTTTGAGTGCGAAATGTGCCTATTTAGTACACAAGCATATTATATATATCTTGTATAGTATAGTATAGTATAGTATAGTATAGTATAGTATGTACAATATCATAGGATAGTTAGCCTATATCTATGGAATATTATAAACAGTAGTCCAGACACACCCTAGGCAACGGATAATGAAAGAAAGATGATTTCGAGGGCACTTTCCTGGTTTTGAACAACAGCAGTCCATAATTTAAGAGGTTAGAAGCACTAATAAGCTACCAGTCATCAAGGTCTATCATATCAAAACAAAATCTAGGGATGTATATGAATTTTAAAAAATCACAAGTAATATTTGCCCACCTGGCTCGTACCGATATGTTAAATTTAGGGCTCTGGCTCATTTCCCTTGAGAAGTCATTCTTCTACCTTAAGGGCCACATTCACCCCTCACGATGGGATAGTATGGGGGCACATTATACCTTTTCTGAATCCTTAGTCCTATGAGTATTCCAGTGTTTGTTGTTTGTGTCTGTGATGTTCCTAGATGCCACAGTGCTGAAATAAAGACTATAGTTTAGGTGAAAATTGTGGAAAAATGAATGTCACTGACACTTTGAAGAAACCATGTGACCTCTTTATTTGTCAGACAGACTCACAACTGAGCTTAAATGAAAGCTAAGAAGCTACCCTTTCAAATGTTGTCAAACATGTTCTCACAGAACATGAGTAAAGGTCCGAAAAATCTGCATAGATAGGGCATGCATCAGCACCTAGAATCCAATTTATTGTAAGGACTGGCTAACTTCATGAGCTGATAACTGTGACAAAGCTACCATTCTGCAAAGGCTATCATACTTAAATATAATCTATGGATATATACCTGTTCAAAAATCATGATTAGAATTTGCCCACTTCAGTGTTACCAATATGTGACATTTTGGGGTTTGGCCCATGGACTACTAGCTCCACTCTCTCTCTCTCTCTCTCTCTCTCTCTCTCTCTCTCTCTTGGTTTCTGGTCCTTTAAGGGCGCATATAAGTGCTCCTCCATTTTGAATCACTAATTAATTGGTCGGTGCGCTCTGATGTGCCAGGTGTTCGCTCCTTAGATTCAGTGCGTGCCTCCTGCAGCGAACTGACAGACATTCTCAGTCAACGCAGCCGCGGGCCAACAAGGTAAGATATATCTCCTATCTGTACTCAGTTAGATGCAAGATATACTGTTAAATGTTCATGGATTCAGATTTAAAGAGAGACAATTTTGTGTAATGACGCTAAATGATGCTGATCGATGCTGTTTGGCAAGCAAGCACACTGGACTATGTCTGGGCTTGTTCTGTCCTCGCCAAACTTCGAGACGCTAATCTGTCTTTAACACGTTTTTTAAAGTTTATCTCGTTCTTCCTTATCTTATTTCAAGTATCGAGGCAAGATTTTCGGACTCAGAATAACGGAGACCTTGTTAATCTGTAAATAAACAGAGATGCTAGCCACGGATGACACGCTATTCTCCATGCAGGCTTGGAGACTTTGCTGAAGTTAGCTGCTAGCTAACTCCAACTGTTAGCCAAGCCCTTCGATAGCATCACTTTGCATTGCCAGGATAGCATTGAATTAACGTTAAATGCGCTGACCAGCAAGGAGGGCTTGTCTGACCGTTAATTTCTTTATGGTTTGATTCTATTATTTCAGCTTGAAAAAATATATCGCTCGACTGACAGTTAATGGAATGTCCACCTGTTATTCTCCGCAGATTAAATAACTGACTTCACCGAGCCACACCATGTCATTCAGGTGGGTACATTTCCAGTCTCCATTAAAGTTATTATCTATTAAATCAAAAGGGGGACAATTCAGCATGATGTTTTTAGAAGACTAGGCCTAAAAATAAATTAAGTTTGGTTCCTGTTGGTTGTCAGTTGAGGTGATGGTCGGTAGGGAATTTATTTGATTTTTTTAGTTTATTTCTTTTCCAGTGGCAGCAAGGGAGAGATAGCAAATATATATATATTTATATTTTCCTTAAAATTACAGCAGCCATGGAAACTTTTTTCAGAACAGAGCCTACATGTATTTGGGGGAAAATGTCACTAATTTATATCACAATGAATGACCAATGAATAAAAAGTTCTTACTGTAGTTTCAAAGCCCCTGCCAGTCAGGGCTGTTAATCTCCTACCTGTCTATCAGGCAGTGTGGGGGGAAAAGGCATTGCTGCTCCATCCAAACTTTTGCCGATGTCATCATGACATGCAGCAGGGAAATATATATTGCTAGCCGATGTGTTTGTGTCCTCACTTGTCCAGACAATGTTGCTATAGAGTCTCGTTTTTTACACGCTTGTTAAACTGTCGTGAGATTAATTTGTTTTGGGAGCATATGCGAGACGGGCTGAAAGATGAAAAGAGAGAGAGAGGTGGGGTGGGGGCCGCTCAAAAATCGAAACAGGTTCAGAGTATGGCTGCTGATACGAATATACAAGGGCACTGTTTAGCTGAAGCACGTTTTCAAATTATTTTCACCCCAATGTCACAAATGTAGTTGGCACGCTAGTGCTACATGGACAGAGAAGCGACACAAAGCACATGTCCGTCATGCTCCGTTTTGCACTCATATGCCCTGTTATATTTGTACTATGTTGTAAGCGGAGTCCACAGCACAAGAATTTCACACGTGATAGTTGTACTACGGAGTGCCAATAAAAATGTTGAATCTCCCAGCCATTTTCGTTTTAAAGTATCCCTAGCCAAAAGCACCTTCGCGCAGTGGCAAACCCCGCCCCTTAGCGCCACCGTCAAATCAACAAGCTCATAAAATAAATAGAGTCGCATGTAAATAGACAGGGTCGGTCGGAAACCGGAACCTAAATAAAGAAATTTTTAGGCCCTATCAGTGCAACAGCTCCCAGATTGGATGTATTTTCATATCAGAAAATGATTTTAAATATTTTTGACAATGTGCTGCGTTGATTTAAGAAAATACATTCAAATAGGCTATACTAACAGTGCAGATGGTTTCATCATAGTGCGGTAGACAGCCAAACAAGAATCTGAATAAAAAAAATGTAGTAGCCTAATTATTTCCTAATAACTAAATTCCATAAATAAACAACATTAATAATCTAAGTAGTTGCTACTTTGACTCTGATGCTGATGCCTCTCCTGTCTGTCTCCACTTTGGTTCCACTTGATAAAAGGCAGTTAAACAGGATTTAACTTAATTTAACTTAAATTAGAAATTAATCTGGTGTTTACTTGCATGCCGATCTGTGGGGGTTAATCAGCCAAAGCAGGATATTTCACTGTTTCACCTTTCTAGACATATCAGACACACATCAGATAGGCTATGTCATCTGGTGTGTGAGATTATTAATGGCAAAATAAATCTTACAAAAATAAGAAGCACTGAACTCTGTTTGTGGGCTGTCGGCTGAGCTTACACGTTACCAGATGAATGAGGCAGTAGGAAAATGCATATCTCTGCATGCATTTGAAAATTTCACTCAACGCTCAGCTTCTTTGCATGTTTGCTAAGTGTTTACAGATGGAGCCACTTGTTCCAAGCAACATGCGTTGTCCACAATCGATTATACTGAACTGTATAACCACACTTTAAAATCTTGAACGTTACTTTTCTCCAACCGGGACCGTCAGAGGGAGACAGGATGTGTCTCTTGTGTGATTGAGAGAGTGACCTGAGCGTAGCCCGCGCGTGCTCGGCCTCTTCCATACTAGCAGGCTGCCTCCATACCTTGCTGCTGCCTCACATCAGCGGATCTTCATGTTGCACCTATGCGAGTCTGTGAAAATTTGCCCTGCACACTGGAAAATAATGTTCGCATATGCAGTCTACAGCCCTGTAATACTAGATTGAAATGACCGCAGAATGCAGCCATCTTCCACTCTGATCACATTTGAGCGTGCTTAGAGCCGAGTGTTTGTCCTCCATACTTAAGAGTTGTCCATGCTAGTCTTGTGCTACAGCAGTGTGTGTCTTCACTCCTCCAGATCCCAGGTCTTCCAAACAGGTTGACCAGGACCACCACAAGCACGCTGAGCTACTGTCCCCACAGGAAGACATGTTCCATGCTGACAAGACAGGTGGGTCCATGTTGAAATCCAGTAGGGTCATGTTAATTTCACCCTATATTTCCCCCCCCATAGGCATCCATACTATAATATGGACAGCGTCTGTCTCTGTCTGTCGTTCGCATATCTTGAGAACCGTTGGTCTGACCACAGTGCTGGACGTTAACTTTTAAAAGTGGTTGCCGGAGTGGCCACCTGGCAACAGCTTTTGGTTGGCCCAATAAAAATCTGTTTTCCACATTTTTGGTCGCCTGTAGTTTAGAGTAATTAAGATACTATGCAGTCATAAGCTGGCTTAATAATTACGATGTGACAGAAAACGAATTAGAATTAGGGGTGCACCGATCGATCGGCACGCAATCTGTATCGGCCGATTTGGACCTCAAATATGTGATCTGCTGTTTCCGATATTCCTTTAATGTTGCTGTTGCACTGGTCATCTCTTAGCGGAATGTCTACATACGTGTTAAGTATGTTTAATAACAGACTCAAAAGTAGCTAGCTCGCAGAGCACAATAACACACGTCCACACACTGTGTTTGGCGGGGCAGGAAGAGAAAGTTTATTTCGCACATGCGCAGTAGTAACTTGAGCAGTAACGTCACATACATACGGGATCCACGCAGGGACCAAATAGCTTCGTATAGCGCAGTGATAAACAGTGGCTGTATAAGTGAGACTGTACATTAGCACATACACTTCTGTGTATTATGTTCAACACGATCGCATAGCCGATCATGCTGCACGTGAGAAACATGAGGCAGCCCATTTTCATGTCTTCAATGTCTATCGTTTAACTTTCATATTGTGCTCTAACGTTTATATCATTGTGTTGCAAAGCACACGCTTTGCTTTCGTCAGTGTACTCACCTCCACACAGCGCACCAGACTGTCAACACACCCCTTGCGTCTTTGAATCGCACAAATCAGCTGGTGAGAGCAGACTCAGCAGAGAGAAGTTACCTCCAGTCCTCCCGCCTACCGAGGCATTTGCATGCTGTTAAGTCCGTGTGTATTAAAGTCCCAGATTGACACGGTGGTAGTCGGGGTAGTGCACGCGCACACACAGACAATTTCCACATCTAGCGAGCATTGATGTTCCCGCGGGCACTTTGAAGGAAGCGAAAGTGTGCTGCTGAGTAGCCTATGTGGATGTGCGCTCCGTTCAGACGGACTTTCTTACTTTCTTTGGACAGTTGAACATTTTGTAATCCCTTTCTTCCATGTGTGCGTATATGACGAACCAGTAAGTCATTATTATGTTAATATTCCTGTATTGCATTCCCTTTTGGTTTTAGATCAATCTACCTGCAATCATTGCAATAGTTTGTTTAGGCTGCACTTAGTGCGGTTTGATTGTCTGTTGCGCTAATTAATGCCACTACTCAGATGGAGTTTAGCTCGTGTGTAGCTTGTGGTTCTGTTGTTTCTCCCATCATGTAACCCTGTCACCATTATGTAGATCGCACTCATAGTGCTGCTAATTATAACACTGTAACTCGGCCTCGATGGGCGGGTCCTTTTGATGTTCGTTCGATGCGGATCCCAATGTATGACGGTTATTGTGCATAACCCCGGTTCTATGAGTGGGAGCTCTTTGGCTTTAGTCATGGTTCAAGACTGGTGTTTAAGAGTAACTGACTTACAGTTTACCTAATTATCATTTCTATATTATTAGTTGTTAATTATCACTATAATTGGCCTATATAACAGCAAGCTTGGTTACTGACCTGTTTGTATATTTTATTGCCTCCTTTTTCCAGACCACACACAATCCTACTATTCCTGTCATAATGCTGTAAAGAGCCTATACTGCTGTACTGTAAAATCATGTTGGCGGTTTCCTTTAGCCTACAAAATATAAAATATTGATGTAGAAAAAAAAGAAAATGTGCTGCACTTTCAATTTGATGCATGAAATGTAGGCCTATATGTAAAATGGAAACTGCTATAGCTGCTTACAAAATAAAGAAATAAATATATATATATATATCGGTGATCGGTAATCGGTGATCGGTCGATGATCGGTTGGGCAGATATTTCTCATAGGTGATCGGCAATCGGTGATCGGTGGCAAAAAACGTGATCGGTGCACCCCTATAGTCTATAGTATCGCGTAGAATAGGCCTATTCAGTGTGCGCACCGGGTGTAGTACTAGCAATAATGATCAGACTAATCAATTCTTGTAATTTATTTTTCTAAACAAATCTTATTTCTTGTTTTTCTAATGCATTTCCACCAAAAGGATTTGTTTAACCAATGTTTGTGAACTTTATTTTAATATTTCTTTTTTTACCGTTATTGTTCCTATTGTGCTTAAACTGTAACTTACCCCCAAAATACTTTTTTTCAGCTTTTAACCAATCTATATGCCTTTGGGGGTAGTGGGTGAAGAATTCTGGTAAAGATTTCCACATTTAAGCCCAAACTGTTACCATTGTACCATTAGTCTCATTTTAGCAGCATAGGTTCCCTCGATGGCTTGAATACTGCTTTTTCTTGTGCCCTCCAATGAATGGGATATTTGGTACATCGTGATGTCACAGTGGGGTTAGCACTAGGGATGGGAATTGATAAGATTTTAGCGATTCCGATTCCATTTTCGATTCTGCTTATCGATCCGATTCCTTATCGATTCTCTTATCGATTCTCATTGGGCAAGGAAAAAAAAAAAAAAGAGTACAAAGGGGTTTATTAACATTAATTTTCTTTTAGATTATTATTATTATAATTATGAATTATTATTCAGCTCTGATATCAGATTGCTCTTTTCAATCCCATACCAAGCAGGGATCAGTGTGTCTGTTAAACTGGCTTTGTTTGGGGGTTTGTATTTTGGGTTGAGCATCTTTGTCATCTCCCTATAGAAAATATATAGTGGGAATGAATGAAACAGAACTAGTGGTTAAAATGACAACATGCAACTTTGGACATTTTACTTTAGCTGGCATGTCAGACAAACTTGGTCACTGCTCGGGGACATTCGTTTACCCTCGCCTCGGTCATTTTACTCTTCCCTGCCTGGGTCTGGGTGAATGGAGGGGCTAGAGCTGCACAAGAAGTACTCGCTGCAGCCTCTGTCAGAGTCTGACCCAAAGCGACTACCAGCCCCTGAACCAGTCTGACTCTGAACGTCATCATCCTCTAAATTAAATGGATGGAAATGGAGTATTGGTGAAATCTGGTTTACACAATAGACAGGGTCTAGAGGAGTTTACTCTCCATATTAACAGATGACGCGCTAACGTTAGCCGCGCTGCTGTTAGCTGTTATTATCGTCACTCCGTAGCACATCAAAAACGTGACATTCCTCCAAAATTATTGCATGCTGTGTGGACAAATGTTTCTGCATATTGCTAGTATTTCCCCCCTTTGACGAAATAGAGGTTTTGCAAGCATTGCAAGTGGCACTGTGGTCATCGTTTTGCTTCTGCCTAGACGCCATGGTGGCTGGAAACAAAACAAGGCTGCGTTGCGTGCGTGTCGCAGCGTGTGACGTCATCGCGCATGGAATCGATAGTGGAATCGTTCAGGACGTTGGCTAACGATTCCAAGGAATCGATCCACTGGGACCCGGTTCTCAACAAGAACCGGTTCTCGATTCCCATCCCTAGTTAGCACGCGCACCACTCATGTGAAAAATAGTTTTTTGCTCCATTGATTATTACTGTAGTTCAGGCGGTGCGCGATGCATCCATGGGTAATGCGTAATGTGGAAAATATTAGCCGCTAGTTAGGTGTTCCATGGCAGTAAATTGCCACTGAATGATCAAATTGATCTAACTTTTATCCATTTGTAGGAACACGGTTTCCATACGGATCACCAGCGTTAGTTTGTTTATAACGTGGCTGTATTCATAACGTTTTCCTTGCTACTCTGAAAATACTGGGAGGCGGGTGATAGCGTCTCAGTCGATGATTTGATTTGAACGTTCTGGGCACTGGCATTGGCGTTGGCCAATCCTGGCGTGTTCCACCCCCAAATCGATTGTGTCTGGCGAAGCGAGTGGTTTTCAGGACAAAACAGTCTCGAGCCACTAACGTTATCTTTAGAGCAATATTCCTGGAAAGCAAGTTTAACTAAACAGTAACATGTCCTCTGCATTCTCCATCAACTGAAGATATAACGGGTTTTATTTTGTATGTTACATACTTATTGGCCAAGATCTGTTAGTTTATGGGGAGGAATTCGTCCAGCTAAAGAAGGGAGTATAGGCGGCCATCTTGCCTGCCGAGTTTTCAAATCAAGTTTGGCATGAAATCTGGGGGGTAAGTCCCCCTTTAATATATTTATTCAAAGCCTTATTGATAATGAAGTAACCTACACAACCTCATGTTCATTCAGGGATACTATGATGACAGTGGTTTGTGGCCCCCACTCTAAGATGTAGCATAGGGCCCCAAAAGGCTACGAGCGGCCTTGGCCACCGCCCTGTCCCCGCTGCGCTGCCTCTCTAACCCTGTATGTGAAAGGCAGACGAGGCAGGGATGTAAAGCATTCCTCATTTCTCTGCACATATCCAATATATATATATATACAATATAAGAATGTCCTGGTCGAGGTGTATGCTTGTTGTAGGCTCCATGCTTTGCAGTATACCGTTATTTTTCCGTCACGTTCCAAGACGCAGGGGTACCTCGATGACTTGAGAAATAATTTCCTCGTCCTTAGTTTCTGTGCGTGCGGACGCGGTTCTTGTTAATTGAATTATCATCTTGCAGCTCGATTAGTGATGTGGATGCTGACGCAAGGTTAGCGACCGTTATTAGTCGGGGCTTACACCCATGCAGCCAGACTTCATCTGCTTTTGACATCCTCACGGTGCGCCTTGCAGCCGCTGTGATTGTGTGCGAGCAGCCACCTGTCCGAGTCAGTACTGGTTAAACACACCAGACATGCAGCATGCATCACGTATGTTCTGACTGCTAATCAGTAACATGGTTCAGATTGGAACAGCAATAAAATGTTACATATATGTCACTCACAAGTATTAAAACATATTAATTAGGTGTATATTTTGTTGTTTGCTGCTGTACATCTTTTTCAGCATGTTAAAATGTGGTTGCCACTGTGTCAACCAAAGGCCTGGAAATGGTTTCCCTTTCTTATTTGGTTACCCGGTGCAACCGGGCATCCATTAATGTTGAGCCCTGGACCGAACTCGGGGAGTGCGCTTAGCGGGGGGTGAGTGCAGAGCACATCTTTTGGGCTATTTAGACGGTAAAATCTGTGCAGAGTCACAATAGAAAAATAAGGATATTCATTCCAGCTAATTCACACACACTTTTATAAGTTTATCGGCCGCCGTATCGGTTATATCTGATCCCCCCCCCCTAATATTGGTTAGCGGGATCGGTTCCAAAAATCTATATCGGTCAGGCTGTACTTTCGATCACATATGTTAGCTGTCTTGTTCTCAGGCGCTGCTGTGGAGCACAGCACAGTATCTGACCAGGAGAGCCAGGGTGGTCGTCCTCCCACTGGGATGCAGGACAGTCTGTCCCAGTAAGTCACAAGAGGCCACTCACATTCTGCATCTACATATCTTCCTAGTCTTTGGGGCATTGAAAGTGCACTAGGAAAGTAATAATAGATTGTTATTATTATGTAAACTGATCTGAAGTCATCAAAATGATCTGACATTTAAGATCTGTTTGGCCCTTTTCCAGAAGCTGGGTTGAGTCTGCAGCCACAACACAAGAGAACCTCTGTCATGCCCCGTTAATAACTCCAAGCTCCCAAGAGAATGAACATGGTACATCTTAAGCTACTTGAGTGACAATTGAATTTAGAGTGGTGAGAGTAATTAATTGCAGAATGAAACTAAACTGTTTGGTTACACTGAAGCAAATTAACCTGTGGTGACTTCACTTGCCCCAGATCCAGGCGCTGCTGTGGAGCACAGCACAGTATCTGACCAGGAGAGCCAGGGTGGTCGTCCTCCCACTGGGGTGCAGGACAGTCTGTCCCAGTAAGTCACAAGAGGCCACTCACATTCTGCATCTACATATCTTCCTAGTCTTTGGGGCATTGAAAGTGCACTAGGAAAGTAATAATAGATTGTTATTATTATGTAAACTGATCTGAAGTCATCAAAATGATCTGACATTTAAGATCTGTTTGGCCCTTTTCCAGAAGCTGGGTTGAGTCTGCAGCCACAACACAAGAGAACCTCTGTCATGCCCCGTTAATAACTCCAAGCTCCCAAGAGAATGAACATGGTACATCTTAAGCTACTTGAGTGACAATTGAATTTAGAGTGGTGAGAGTAATTAATTGCAGAATGAAACTAAACTGTTTGGTTACACTGAAGCAAATTAACCTGTGGTGACTTCACTTGCCCCAGATCCAGGCGCTGCTGTACAGCACAGCACAGTATCTGACCAGGAGAGCCAAGGTGGTCGTCCTCCCACTGGAGTGCAGGACAGTCTGTCCCAGTAAGTCACAAGAGGCCACTCACATTGCATTGAAAGTGCACTAGGAAAGTAATAATAGATTGTTATTATTATGTAAACTGATCTGAAGTCATCAAAATGATCTGACATTTAAGATCTGTTTGGCCCTTTTCCAGAAGCTGGGTTGAGTCTGCAGCCACAACACAAGAGAACCTCTGTCATGCCCCGTTAATAACTCCAAGCTCCCAAGAGAATGAACATGGTACATCTTAAGCTACTTGAGTGACAATTGAATTTAGAGTGGTGAGAGTAATTAATTGCAGAATGAAACTAAACTGTTTGGTTACACTGAAGCAAATTAACCTGTGGTGACTTCACTTGCCCCAGATCCAGGCGCTGCTGTACAGCACAGCACAGTATCTGACCAGGAGAGCCAGGGTGGTCGTCCTCCCACTGGAGTGCAGGACAGTCTGTCCCAGTAAGTCACAAGAGGCCACTCACATTGCATTGAAAGTGCACTAGGAAAGTAATAATAGATTGTTATTATTATGTAAACTGATCTGAAGTCATCAAAATGATCTGACATTTAAGATCTGTTTGGCCCTTTTCCAGAAGCTGGGTTGAGTCTGCAGCCACAACACAAGAGAACCTCTGTCATGCCCCGTTAATAACTCCAAGCTCCCAAGAGAATGAACATGGTACATCTTAAGCTACTTGAGTGACAATTGAATTTAGAGTGGTGAGAGTAATTAATTGCAGAATGAAACTAAACTGTTTGGTTACACTGAAGCAAATTAACCTGTGGTGACTTCACTTGCCCCAGATCCAGGCGCTGCTGTACAGCACAGCACAGTATCTGACCAGGAGAGCCAGGGTGGTCGTCCTCCCACTGGAGTGCAGGACAGTCTGTCCCAGTAAGTCACAAGAGGCCACTCACATTGCATTGAAAGTGCACTAGGAAAGTAATAATAGATTGTTATTATTATGTAAACTGATCTGAAGTCATCAAAATGATCTGACATTTAAGATCTGTTTGGCCCTTTTCCAGAAGCTGGGTTGAGTCTGCAGCCACAACACAAGAGAACCTCTGTCATGCCCCGTTAATAACTCCAAGCTCTCAAGAGAATGAACATGGTACATCTTAAGCTACTTGAGTGACAATTGAATTTAGAGTGGTGAGAGTAATTAATTGCAGAATGAAACTAAACTGTTTGGTTACACTGAAGCAAATTAACCTGTGGTGACTTCACTTGCCCCAGATCCAGGCGCTGCTGTACAGCACAGCACAGTATCTGACCAGGAGAGCCAGGGTGGTCGTCCTCCCACTGGAGTGCAGGACAGTCTGTCCCAGTAAGTCACAAGAGGCCACTCACATTGCATTGAAAGTGCACTAGGAAAGTAATAATAGATTGTTATTATTATGTAAACTGATCTGAAGTCATCAAAATGATCTGACATTTAAGATCTGTTTGGCCCTTTTCCAGAAGCTGGGTTGAGTCTGCAGCCACAACACAAGAGAACCTCTGTCATGCCCCGTTAATAACTCCAAGCTCCCAAGAGAATGAACATGGTACATCTTAAGCTACTTGAGTGACAATTGAATTTAGAGTGGTGAGAGTAATTAATTGCAGAATGAAACTAAACTGTTTGGTTACACTGAAGCAAATTAACCTGTGGTGACTTCACTTGCCCCAGATCCAGGCGCTGCTGTACAGCACAGCACAGTATCTGACCAGGAGAGCCAGGGTGGTCGTCCTCCCACTGGAGTGCAGGACAGTCTGTCCCAGTAAGTCACAAGAGGCCACTCACATTGCATTGAAAGTGCACTAGGAAAGTAATAATAGATTGTTATTATTATGTAAACTGATCTGAAGTCATCAAAATGATCTGACATTTAAGATCTGTTTGGCCCTTTTCCAGAAGCTGGGTTGAGTCTGCAGCCACAACACAAGAGAACCTCTGTCATGCCCCGTTAATAACTCCAAGCTCTCAAGAGAATGAACATGGTACATCTTAAGCTACTTGAGTGACAATTGAATTTAGAGTGGTGAGAGTAATTAATTGCAGAATGAAACTAAACTGTTTGGTTACACTGAAGCAAATTAACCTGTGGTGACTTCACTTGCCCCAGATCCAGGCGCTGCTGTACAGCACAGCACAGTATCTGACCAGGAGAGCCAGGGTGGTCGTCCTCCCACTGGAGTGCAGGACAGTCTGTCCCAGTAAGTCACAAGAGGCCACTCACATTGCATTGAAAGTGCACTAGGAAAGTAATAATAGATTGTTATTATTATGTAAACTGATCTGAAGTCATCAAAATGATCTGACATTTAAGATCTGTTTGGCCCTTTTCCAGAAGCTGGGTTGAGTCTGCAGCCACAACACAAGAGAACCTCTGTCATGCCCCGTTAATAACTCCAAGCTCCCAAGAGAATGAACATGGTACATCTTAAGCTACTTGAGTGACAATTGAATTTAGAGTGGTGAGAGTAATTAATTGCAGAATGAAACTAAACTGTTTGGTTACACTGAAGCAAATTAACCTGTGGTGACTTCACTTGCCCCAGATCCAGGCGCTGCTGTACAGCACAGCACAGTATCTGACCAGGAGAGCCAAGGTGGTCGTCCTCCCACTGGAGTGCAGGACAGTCTGTCCCAGTAAGTCACAAGAGGCCACTCACATTGCATTGAAAGTGCACTAGGAAAGTAATAATAGATTGTTATTATTATGTAAACTGATCTGAAGTCATCAAAATGATCTGACATTTAAGATCTGTTTGGCCCTTTTCCAGAAGCTGGGTTGAGTCTGCAGCCACAACACAAGAGAACCTCTGTCATGCCCCGTTAATAACTCCAAGCTCCCAAGAGAATGAACATGGTACATCTTAAGCTACTTGAGTGACAATTGAATTTAGAGTGGTGAGAGTAATTAATTGCAGAATGAAACTAAACTGTTTGGTTACACTGAAGCAAATTAACCTGTGGTGACTTCACTTGCCCCAGATCCAGGCGCTGCTGTACAGCACAGCACAGTATCTGACCAGGAGAGCCAGGGTGGTCGTCCTCCCACTGGAGTGCAGGACAGTCTGTCCCAGTAAGTCACAAGAGGCCACTCACATTGCATTGAAAGTGCACTAGGAAAGTAATAATAGATTGTTATTATTATGTAAACTGATCTGAAGTCATCAAAATGATCTGACATTTAAGATCTGTTTGGCCCTTTTCCAGAAGCTGGGTTGAGTCTGCAGCCACAACACAAGAGAACCTCTGTCATGCCCCGTTAATAACTCCAAGCTCCCAAGAGAATGAACATGGTACATCTTAAGCTACTTGAGTGACAATTGAATTTAGAGTGGTGAGAGTAATTAATTGCAGAATGAAACTAAACTGTTTGGTTACACTGAAGCAAATTAACCTGTGGTGACTTCACTTGCCCCAGATCCAGGCGCTGCTGTACAGCACAGCACAGTATCTGACCAGGAGAGCCAGGGTGGTCGTCCTCCCACTGGAGTGCAGGACAGTCTGTCCCAGTAAGTCACAAGAGGCCACTCACATTGCATTGAAAGTGCACTAGGAAAGTAATAATAGATTGTTATTATTATGTAAACTGATCTGAAGTCATCAAAATGATCTGACATTTAAGATCTGTTTGGCCCTTTTCCAGAAGCTGGGTTGAGTCTGCAGCCACAACACAAGAGAACCTCTGTCATGCCCCGTTAATAACTCCAAGCTCTCAAGAGAATGAACATGGTACATCTTAAGCTACTTGAGTGACAATTGAATTTAGAGTGGTGAGAGTAATTAATTGCAGAATGAAACTAAACTGTTTGGTTACACTGAAGCAAATTAACCTGTGGTGACTTCACTTGCCCCAGATCCAGGCGCTGCTGTACAGCACAGCACAGTATCTGACCAGGAGAGCCAGGGTGGTCGTCCTCCCACTGGAGTGCAGGACAGTCTGTCCCAGTAAGTCACAAGAGGCCACTCACATTGCATTGAAAGTGCACTAGGAAAGTAATAATAGATTGTTATTATTATGTAAACTGATCTGAAGTCATCAAAATGATCTGACATTTAAGATCTGTTTGGCCCTTTTCCAGAAGCTGGGTTGAGTCTGCAGCCACAACACAAGAGAACCTCTGTCATGCCCCGTTAATAACTCCAAGCTCCCAAGAGAATGAACATGGTACATCTTAAGCTACTTGAGTGACAATTGAATTTAGAGTGGTGAGAGTAATTAATTGCAGAATGAAACTAAACTGTTTGGTTACACTGAAGCAAATTAACCTGTGGTGACTTCACTTGCCCCAGATCCAGGCGCTGCTGTACAGCACAGCACAGTATCTGACCAGGAGAGCCAGGGTGGTCGTCCTCCCACTGGAGTGCAGGACAGTCTGTCCCAGTAAGTCACAAGAGGCCACTCACATTGCATTGAAAGTGCACTAGGAAAGTAATAATAGATTGTTATTATTATGTAAACTGATCTGAAGTCATCAAAATGATCTGACATTTAAGATCTGTTTGGCCCTTTTCCAGAAGCTGGGTTGAGTCTGCAGCCACAACACAAGAGAACCTCTGTCATGCCCCGTTAATAACTCCAAGCTCTCAAGAGAATGAACATGGTACATCTTAAGCTACTTGAGTGACAATTGAATTTAGAGTGGTGAGAGTAATTAATTGCAGAATGAAACTAAACTGTTTGGTTACACTGAAGCAAATTAACCTGTGGTGACTTCACTTGCCCCAGATCCAGGCGCTGCTGTACAGCACAGCACAGTATCTGACCAGGAGAGCCAGGGTGGTCGTCCTCCCACTGGAGTGCAGGACAGTCTGTCCCAGTAAGTCACAAGAGGCCACTCACATTGCATTGAAAGTGCACTAGGAAAGTAATAATAGATTGTTATTATTATGTAAACTGATCTGAAGTCATCAAAATGATCTGACATTTAAGATCTGTTTGGCCCTTTTCCAGAAGCTGGGTTGAGTCTGCAGCCACAACACAAGAGAACCTCTGTCATGCCCCGTTAATAACTCCAAGCTCCCAAGAGAATGAACATGGTACATCTTAAGCTACTTGAGTGACAATTGAATTTAGAGTGGTGAGAGTAATTAATTGCAGAATGAAACTAAACTGTTTGGTTACACTGAAGCAAATTAACCTGTGGTGACTTCACTTGCCCCAGATCCAGGCGCTGCTGTACAGCACAGCACAGTATCTGACCAGGAGAGCCAGGGTGGTCGTCCTCCCACTGGAGTGCAGGACAGTCTGTCCCAGTAAGTCACAAGAGGCCACTCACATTGCATTGAAAGTGCACTAGGAAAGTAATAATAGATTGTTATTATTATGTAAACTGATCTGAAGTCATCAAAATGATCTGACATTTAAGATCTGTTTGGCCCTTTTCCAGAAGCTGGGTTGAGTCTGCAGCCACAACACAAGAGAACCTCTGTCATGCCCCGTTAATAACTCCAAGCTCCCAAGAGAATGAACATGGTACATCTTAAGCTACTTGAGTGACAATTGAATTTAGAGTGGTGAGAGTAATTAATTGCAGAATGAAACTAAACTGTTTGGTTACACTGAAGCAAATTAACCTGTGGTGACTTCACTTGCCCCAGATCCAGGCGCTGCTGTACAGCACAGCACAGTATCTGACCAGGAGAGCCAGGGTGGTCGTCCTCCCACTGGAGTGCAGGACAGTCTGTCCCAGTAAGTCACAAGAGGCCACTCACATTGCATTGAAAGTGCACTAGGAAAGTAATAATAGATTGTTATTATTATGTAAACTGATCTGAAGTCATCAAAATGATCTGACATTTAAGATCTGTTTGGCCCTTTTCCAGAAGCTGGGTTGAGTCTGCAGCCACAACACAAGAGAACCTCTGTCATGCCCCGTTAATAACTCCAAGCTCCCAAGAGAATGAACATGGTACATCTTAAGCTACTTGAGTGACAATTGAATTTAGAGTGGTGAGAGTAATTAATTGCAGAATGAAACTAAACTGTTTGGTTACACTGAAGCAAATTAACCTGTGGTGACTTCACTTGCCCCAGATCCAGGCGCTGCTGTACAGCACAGCACAGTATCTGACCAGGAGAGCCAGGGTGGTCGTCCTCCCACTGGAGTGCAGGACAGTCTGTCCCAGTAAGTCACAAGAGGCCACTCACATTGCATTGAAAGTGCACTAGGAAAGTAATAATAGATTGTTATTATTATGTAAACTGATCTGAAGTCATCAAAATGATCTGACATTTAAGATCTGTTTGGCCCTTTTCCAGAAGCTGGGTTGAGTCTGCAGCCACAACACAAGAGAACCTCTGTCATGCCCCGTTAATAACTCCAAGCTCCCAAGAGAATGAACATGGTACATCTTAAGCTACTTGAGTGACAATTGAATTTAGAGTGGTGAGAGTAATTAATTGCAGAATGAAACTAAACTGTTTGGTTACACTGAAGCAAATTAACCTGTGGTGACTTCACTTGCCCCAGATCCAGGCGCTGCTGTACAGCACAGCACAGTATCTGACCAGGAGAGCCAGGGTGGTCGTCCTCCCACTGGAGTGCAGGACAGTCTGTCCCAGTAAGTCACAAGAGGCCACTCACATTGCATTGAAAGTGCACTAGGAAAGTAATAATAGATTGTTATTATTATGTAAACTGATCTGAAGTCATCAAAATGATCTGACATTTAAGATCTGTTTGGCCCTTTTCCAGAAGCTGGGTTGAGTCTGCAGCCACAACACAAGAGAACCTCTGTCATGCCCCGTTAATAACTCCAAGCTCCCAAGAGAATGAACATGGTACATCTTAAGCTACTTGAGTGACAATTGAATTTAGAGTGGTGAGAGTAATTAATTGCAGAATGAAACTAAACTGTTTGGTTACACTGAAGCAAATTAACCTGTGGTGACTTCACTGCCCCCAGTTGATCGTTCAGGGGAGATTAAAGACGAGCCAATGGAAACTGATTCGAGCCACAAGCCCCGCCCAGCCGCATCTACTCGTGTGTCCCAGCGGAACCTCTCTTTGCTCTCCCAGGGCGAGGTCAGTAATGTGTGTACACATTTTGGCTAACGCTCAGGGTCCTTGGCTTGATTTGGGAGGGGCATACCAAGGCCCAATCCCAATTCCTATCTTAACCCTCAATCTTAACCCTCAGTCTCAAAAATGCGCACTCCCGCAAAGTGCTAGTGCTGTCCCGATTCTCACTTCGTTAAGTTAAGGGTCGAGTTTGAGGGCTCTACGGCACTCAGTTTTGAGATTTTCCACGACCACACTTGGTGGTGAGTGCGATCCCAGAATCCCTTTCGTGTCATCAGCTAGATCCATTCAGATGGAAGATGGCGGCGAACGGAGGAAAAAAGTAGCCCGACAAAGTGAAGTATTTCCTTGTTAATAGCGATGTAAAAGTTACGATAACCATTGTATTAGCTTAGTTTAAAGTCATTTTATGGATTTCCGTTTTGGAATCCTAACAACAATGTTGCTGCTAACGAGTGGGTGCTAGAATGACCGTGCTTTCCGACGGGAGGGCTGGCTTGACTGCAGTTAAACAAAGCAGTCAGGCCAGCCCTCACGTCGGAAAGCACGGTCATTCTAGCCCCACTTGTTTTGTGGTGCGTTGCATTACACGTAGGCTGTATCTTGATAAAAACAACTCAACAACGACATTACCACCAAGAATTATGGCATTTCGTAACAACGTTAACAATGTTATAATATAATAATAATAATATGGCTTGACCAGCACGGCTACTGACTATCGATAGTTAGCAACAACAATTGTTGTTAGGATTCCAAAACGGAAATCCATAAAATGACAATAAACTAAGCTAATACAATGGTTATCGTAATTTCTACATCTATATTATCAAGGAAATATTTGTATGGATGCTTTTTTCCTCTCCTTTTGAATTGACAGACTGGACGGAGCTTTGGCATACTGCTGCCCCCCACAGTCTGAAGACGTATCTGCCTTTAAGGGCTGTCCCATTTTAAAGTCGCAAGATAGCCCTTAACACTTAGTTTTGAGGGCTACTAAGATTGAGGGTTGAGCTTGAGGGTTAAGATTGAGGGTTAAGAAAAGAATTGGGATTGGGCCCAAGTGCTTTAAAGTGTGAGATTATGGACCAAAATAGACTTAAATCTATCTCATTCAGTCATTGAAAGTACTTTAATGGAGATATTTGGTGAAAGAATCGAAATGTAACCTTTTTAATATATTTTACTAACTGAACACTTGAGAAGCATCACTCTGTCTTTTAAAAAATTATTTTTCATTTGGATGACCCGGAACCCTTAACTGGTTAATAACTGGCTAATTATTATTAAAAAAAAATTCAGATAAAAACTCACATAATAAATGTTTGATTAAAACCCCTGTTGCAGTCCGGCAGTGCATTGGCTCCATGAGCTCATGGCCGCATGCTGCTTGCTGGGAATTTCGATGCTGGAATGTTAATGTTTAGTGATATAAATATCTTGAATTTATCTGATTTTAGATAGCCTTTTTCATGGCTTGGTGCTATGGGGGCCGCGATCGGTGCTGTAGCGTAGCCAATTCCCACCCTGTCGTGTGCCAAGCAGAACAGCAGCAGAGGAACAGCGGTCCTAATAAGATAATGCTTCCCATAGTGGTGTCCCATATGGTGGGATCCCCAGGCAAAAAGGGAAATAATGTATTTCAATATAATTCCATACATATGTAACAGAAAATATTAATCTTTTGGCCATGGGTTTCATCCACTTTCTGTAATCAAACATTTAACATCAAAAATCTTGGCAGATGGGGGTCCATGGCCAAAATCTTAGCTGATATGGGTCCATGGTGGAATTTGTGTCAGTTTAGGGGTCATTGACATGAAAAGTTTGGGGAACCACTGATAGGCAATGGACCGGCTCACCGTCGTTAATGGAACATCACACTGATTGACAGCATGTCAATTTCAATCATTGGCCTCACCAAATGGGTGATGGTCTTGAACCGGAGGGCGTACTTTCTCGCCCTGAGCATTGATGTTATCTTGTGCTGCGAGCTTGTATTTAATGTGCTACTGTACATACTAATAGAAAATTGCAGAGCAGCATTGCACTATTTAAATATAGTGGATGAAATAGTCCCACTATGTCCTTGTTTATACATACTTCCACATGTCCCTACTTTTTTTCTGGTTCACTTTACTCAAAGCAGAGAGGAGCAGAGGGTGGCAGGGGAGCACTATGTGTGAGTGATTGTGTGGCGTGCTGCTCCTGTGGAGCAGTGTGCGTGCACTGCGGGCAGTCTTTGATCCGAAAAGTAAGTACCAGAGTATATCGTCCATAGGCCTGGAAATTCCTTGAAATGTCTTTGAATTGGATGTTTAAGGTGTGTGAACCACATTAGTAGCAGCCCACTTGATAACACCTGTACAGCAGAGGTGAACAAGAGGTTGAATGGTTAATTGTACACAATCAATATTCAAGTAGTGCAGACAGCCCATCACAGGAAGCTAATCAAATCAGCCCTAAGGCAACAGGAAGGCGAAAATATCTCATGGCAGTTTGTTTTCAGATCCTATTCGCAATTCTGAAAAGATGTTTAGCACCCTTTTGTTGGGTAGTGACACCCTTCAGAGGCTTGAAGGAGTTACTAGACCCAAGTGTGGTCTCATAACTAACTGTTGCCAGGGTTCCCAGACGGCTCCTTGAAAGTGTTTGGAAATAGACACAAATAGCAGACCAGCCAACCTGCACACATACTTGGGGAGCCACGCTAAAACAGTTGGGTTGTTCTGCCTTCAGAGTGTTTTGAAGTGACTGCACACAGCATACGATTCATTCAAAAGCAACTTTATATCCTGGAACACATTCCGAAGTGCACAGTCTTGAGCGCCCTCCATAGGCATCATTTAGAACCACATATCAATACACAGATTAAAAGCTTAAATAGTATCACTTCTGAGAAAAATTATATTTAGAGCTGTGCAGGGCAACTACAGTAATGGTTAGAGAAGTCTAATAGTCTAAAAAAATAGAATCGAAATCGAATCTCTAATTTTGAGATAAAAGATCTGAGATTTTATCTGAGATTTAAGGTTCATTTAATTATTTCTGCTGATCCGAAAAACGCGACCCGAACCGTGTGTTTTAAGATCCGTGCCAGCCCTATCAAGTACCACATTTGCATGTGATGAATGACTTCAGGATGAGGAGTTAGAAACCAGATTCATAGTGTAAGTTTCTGAAAATATCCCCCCCCCCCCAGCAGCTACATAAGAGTGGAGAGGAAGTGCCTGAAGAAGAAAGTGACGGCACTCTGTCTCCCAGTGCGTGGGGGCATTCGCCCGGCACCTTGAAGCTCTCTGATGACCCGGAGGTGGATCCACACTTTTGACTAGATTCACAATTAAATGCAGTAGCACGTGTGGGCAAATAGAAATGTGAAATCCTCATACTAACTAGGCTAATCTGCCTATTTCACATGCTGCCAAATTACCCTTTTTCGAAATGGTTCAATTTTAGTTGGACTAATTGAGCTAATTTCATTGGATTATTTCAGGTGGAGGAGGGTGTCCCACCCCTAACCAGGACGTCAAAACTGGACCTTTCCACTAACATACAATGGTGCTTATTTCGTCACGTGGTGAGTACACAAGAAAATAGAATATCCGGCGATTGAACGGGAATAGGCAGCTTGATCGTTCACTAACAATGGAGCGCTAAACTCAGTTGCAGTGAGGGCTGTACCGCTCTTTGTAGGACACGCACAGGGATGATAAAGGCATCCACATTCTCCATTTACTGTAGGTAAATAGGCTAATCTACATAAAGGTTTGTGTCTCCTTTTAACATCTGACCAATGTGTTACCCTTGTCCCCTTAAAGTACATCCCCTTGTCCCCTTAGACAGCATATTGAGTATCTTTCCTTTAGCACCATTTCATTTATTCAACTGTATTCATATAACTAGGGTTATGTATTCTAAGGGTTGGACACGAGATGATGCGCCACTTGTCCTCTCCATACTTATACTCCCACCACTTAGAAAGCATCAGCCAGGAAGGATTAAATCACTGATGACATCGTAATTGATCTGAAAACACAGATGACATCATCAATGGGACTTATGACATCACACATGACATAATCAGTGGGAGTTAGGACATAACTTCCGTGTCCGACAGAGATTTCCCATTAGCCCCTTAAACTCTTCTAATGTGAAAGAGTCCATACTGTTTTAGCAGTAATTGACTGTTATTTAGTTTATGCCTTAAAAACAGTGCATTTTTGATTTCCTTTAAGAGCTACTTAACGATGGCCTGGTGATCTCAATAGATTATTTGGTCGTGCTGACATGCACCCTGACAAGAGAATAGCGATCTATTGTAACTCGAATCAATCTGTCTTTTTCTGTTGTAGCGTAACGAGGAGCCGCTTGAGTCCACCGAAGCTGATCCGCCTTTGGGGCCAGAAATGAGCAGTCCACTTTCCAGCCCACTTTCAAGCATCGAGCTGAGCAATGATGAATACCACCCCGGACCAGCTGAGGAAGGTAGCTCAGAATTTTATTCAACTACGTCCAGCTCTGAATTGGTAAAGAGTAAGAAGCCACACCATGTGAGAGAAGATTCAAAGCTCCACAAACTCTCAAACACAAAGAGCCAATACAGGGAACCCAACTTACATTACACAGACCATGATTCAGATGACCCAAGGCTGGAAGAGGACTGTGAGCCAACACTGCGAAAGACACGCTCCAAGAGAAGCAAGCGGAGAAGCTCAGGTAGTCGACGAGAAGACGAATCGGATAGTGCTCCATCAGGCCCAAGAAAGAATAAGATCAAGACCTACTCAAGATGTGAAAATAATTCAGAAGACTCACAGTCAGAGTCAGTCGAAGATCTGGTGATGAGCAATGTTAAAAAAGTGGGCGGCTGCAAGAAATACCACCAAAAAAGAAACTACTGTCTTTACTGCTCTGAAGCGCAAACCAAAATAGCTCGGCATCTGGAACGGAAGCATAAGGATAAATTGGATGTAAAAAATGCAATGTTGCATCCACTGAAAAGTAAAGACAGGAGAGTTGCGCTAGATAATCTTCGCAAGCTTGGAAATCGGACACACAACTTTGAGGCACTGAGAAGGGGGAAGGGGACACTGGTTCCTTGCAAACAAGAGGGTGATGGCAAGAGCACAGCAAAGGACTACACACATTGTTTTGGATGCAGCGGGTTCTTTAAGAAAAAGTGTTTGTGGAAGCATGTAAAAAGTTGCAGACAAGCTCAAAAAGATCCAAGCGCACGGCCTGGAAAAAGAAGAATACAGTCTCTCTGTGCTGGTGCTGAACCTGCATGTGAAGACGTGAGCAGAAAGTTGTGGGGGGTCGTGAGTCAAATGAATCAAGATGAAGTTGCCCATGCTATCAAAGAACAGCCTTATATCATGAAGGTTGGAGAGAAGATGTACAACAGGCAACGTGATGCTGCCTCACAACATGCCAACGTTCGTCAAGTTATGAGGGGACTGGCAAGACTCCTGATTGCAGGGAGGAAGGAGAGCCCTCTGAAAAACATGGATGATTTTATCAATCCCATAAACTTCATACATGTCATTGGAGCGGTTAAAGAAGTAGCAGTGTATGATGACAACAAGAACCAGTTTGGGAAACCCTCCCTTGCCACAAGGCTAGGGCAATCACTCCAGAGACTTGCAGACGTCCTGGAGGCTGAAGCTCTTGTGTCCCAAAACTCGACAAAGCAGCGGCTTGTGGAAGAGTTTCGACGCATGTACAAGCTTTCCTGGAATGAGAACATCTCTTCTGCTGCATTCAGATCAATAGCAGAGAAGAAGTGGAACAAACCCCAGCTCCTTCCAGTAGCAGATGATGTCAAAAAAATGCACATATACATGACCGACCAGCGGGATGGATTTTATAAGCAGTTGTTGGTGGAGAAAACCTCAAAGAATTGGAGCCTACTAGCGAAAGTGACACTCGCACAGATTATCGTCTTCAACAGAAGGAGAGAAGGGGAAGTGTCAACCATGTATGTGGAAACGTTTGTGTCCAGGGACAAATCTACACTTCATGAAGATATCGCTGAAGCGCTGTCAGAGGTGGAGAAAGTGCTCTGCAAGCATTTTGAACGTGTCGAAATTAGAGGTAAACGGGGCAGGAAGGTGCCTATGATCCTTACTCCAACAATGGTGGAATCACTTGAGTTACTAGTGAAGGAGAGGAGCTCATGTGGCCTGGGTGACAATGTCTACTTATTTGGAAAGCCAGGATACGACACAAGACTTCGTGGATGTGACTGCATCAGAGACATCGCCGATAAATGCGGGGCTAAAACGCCGAGATCTCTAACCTCCACAAGACTGAGGAAGCAAGTGGCCACTCTCTCCAGAGTCCTCAATCTAACTGACACAGAAGAAGATCTTTTGGCCAATTTTCTTGGACACGATATCAGGGTACATAGGCAGTTCTACAGGCTCCCCGAAGGGACTTTGCAGTTGGCTAAAGTCTCCAAGGTGCTGGTCGCCTTTGAAGAAGGGAGACTTGCAGAGTTCAAGGGGAAAACCCTTGATGAAATAGAGATCAGCCCCAAAGGTATAAAAGTGCGAAGATTAAGTCTAAAGTTATCTGTTGTCTTTTTATTTTAATTCGCACACATTTAATTTTGTCATTTTACTTTGTATGCTGTCCTGAAGACCTATGTTTGGTGTTGGAGGAGAGTAGCATGGAGGAGTCATCTGGAGATGAGCAGAGAGCTACTCGAACAGGTAGATTTCTTTATTAGGACATGGGCATATTGTTTTAAAGTATCTATAGAGCAGCAATTCTGCACTTCTCACCTAATTATTTGGAGCAGGGCATTCTAGACGCGTGTACAAGTTACTTGTTTCAATTAATGTTTTACAGAAGAAGAAATGGTTTCCCACGCGAAGCGACCTACAAAGCAGCAGGCGATCCAAGACCAGAGCTCCGAACGTAAGCATGTAGGCTGCCTCACAACCCGAGGGTGGCAGATTTGTGACCATGTTTGACCTCCAGTTACACCAAGGGTCCATCCAGGCAGGATTGACTGGCTGTGTGTAAATTGTTGTAATGAATGTTTTACAGAAGAAGCGATGGATTCAAAAGCAAAGCCACCTTCAAAGCAGCAGACCAAGCCACTTTCAACGCAGCAGCGCAAGCGCAAGCGACCTTCAAAGCAGCAGACGATCCAAGACCAGAGCTCCGAAGGTAAGCATGTAGGCTGCCTGACAACCCGAGGGTGGCAGATTTGTGACCCCGTTTGACCTCCAGCTACACCAAGGGTCCATCCAGGCAGGATTGACTGGCTCTGTGTAAATTGTTGTAATGAATGTTTTACAGAAGAAGCGATGGATTCAAAAGCAGAGCCACCTTCAAAGCAGCAGGCCAAGCGACCTTCAAAGCAGCCGAAGCGACCTTCAAAGGAGCAGGCCATCCAAGACCAGAGCTCCGAAGGTAAGCATGTAGGCTGCCTGACAACCCGAGGGTGGCAGATTTGTGACCCCGTTTGACCTCCAGCTACACCAAGGGTCCATCCAGGCAGGATTGACTGGCTGTGTGTAAATTGTTGTAATGAATGTTTTACAGAAGAAGCGATGGATTCAAAAGCAAAGCCACCTTCAAAGCAGCAGACCAAGCCACTTTCAACGCAGCAGCGCAAGCGCAAGCGACCTTCAAAGCAGCAGACGATCCAAGACCAGAGCTCCGAAGGTAAGCATGTAGGCTGCCTGACAACCCGAGGGTGGCAGATTTGTGACCCCGTTTGACCTCCAGCTACACCAAGGGTCCATCCAGGCAGGATTGACTGGCTGTGTGTAAATTGTTGTAATGAATGTTTTACAGAAGAAGCGATGGATTCAAAAGCAAAGCCACCTTCAAAGCAGCAGACCAAGCCACTTTCAACGCAGCAGCGCAAGCGCAAGCGACCTTCAAAGCAGCAGACGATCCAAGACCAGAGCTCCGAAGGTAAGCATGTAGGCTGCCTGACAACCCGAGGGTGGCAGATTTGTGACCCCGTTTGACCTCCAGCTACACCAAGGGTCCATCCAGGCAGGATTGACTGGCTGTGTGTAAATTGTTGTAATGAATGTTTTACAGAAGAAGCGATGGATTCAAAAGCAAAGCCACCTTCAAAGCAGCAGACCAAGCCACTTTCAACGCAGCAGCGCAAGCGCAAGCGACCTTCAAAGCAGCAGACGATCCAAGACCAGAGCTCCGAAGGTAAGCATGTAGGCTGCCTGACAACCCGAGGGTGGCAGATTTGTGACCCCGTTTGACCTCCAGCTACACCAAGGGTCCATCCAGGCAGGATTGACTGGCTGTGTGTAAATTGTTGTAATGAATGTTTTACAGAAGAAGCGATGGATTCAAAAGCAGAGCCACCTTCAAAGCAGCAGGCCAAGCGACCTTCAAAGCAGCCGAAGCGACCTTCAAAGGAGCAGGCAATCCAAGACCAGAGCTCCGAAGGTAGGCATGTAGGCTGTGGTGGTAATTTCGTGGACGAAAACTGTGACGAAAAATGTTAGTCGACGACCTTTTTCCCCAAGACTAAGACGAGAATAAAATGTTCAGAATTTTAGTTTCATTGACTAAGACAAGACTAAAATACTCATTTAGTCGACTAAAACTTGAATAAACAAAAAGACGATGAGGTAGACTAAAAATGATAAAAACTAACAAGGACATTTGACACAGGACAAAGACTACGACTACATTTAAAAATAGACCACAAAATTAACACTAATTATAGACTGTCCCCCCCCCCCCCAATGCAGCAGTTCAGGTTCCTGTGCTGCAGCATCATAGATCTAGCTGACATTTAGCTTTCTGAAAAACATTTGCAGTAGTTACAACAGAACCCACCCAGTCTTAGCTAAGGGTCTTACCTATATGTGTATGAGGCATTGTGTTCCCAAAATGTACAGCTACTTGCTTGTCTACATTATATCCAGAGAAGTCAGAGTGCTTTCCACGCAGCACAGCCAGCCTCCCTCCATTCTCCCCTCAGCTGCAGGCTGAGCAGGGACTGTAAATATGCTCCACTGGGGAAAGAGTTGCCAACACTGCTTCGAAATCCAATTACTAGTGAAGCGCATCAGATTCAACAGTTTTCATTGACTAAAACTAGACTAAAATGTGAACATTTTTCATTGACTAAGACTCGACTAATATACTTATGGTTTTATTAGACTAAGCTGAGAATAAAATGCTCAAAGTTTTAGTCGACTAAAACTTGACTAAATAAAAACAGGATGAGGTTGACTAAATATGAAAAAGACTAACAAGGACATTTAACACGGGACTAAGACTAAATTCAAAAATAGCCCACAACACTAGTAGGCTGCCTCCCAACCGGAGGGTGGCATATTCGTGACCCTGTTTGACCTCCAGCTCCACCAAGGGTCCATCCAGGCAGAATTGACTGGCTGTGTGTTAATAGTTTTAATTAATGTTTTACAGAAGAAGCGATAGTTTCCCGAGCCAAGCCACATTCAAAGCAGCAGCCGATCCCAGACCAGAGCTCAGAAGGTAAGCATGTAGTGTGGCCTTTAATTTTCCCAACCTGATGTCTAGATGACAGAAGCTCAGAGCAACTCCTACACTGTAACTTGAGAGCAACCAAAAGTTGGGCTCACACTACAGGAGTTTTGTGACCCTTTATCCCTGATTTGGCCCTCCTGAGAATTGTGCTATATTTATGAACCTCAGTCTTGGTCGGAACCGAAGTTTGGCACAGACTGTCTGCTAGTATGAGTGGTATTCATATGGTATCTTTACCGTCCAGAACAAACTATTAGGTAGTTAGTCTTGCTGGCCAGCCTCCCACCAGCTAGATAATGCCAGCGGCAAACACTAGATATATATATCAGTATTACTTATCATTATCTCAGTCATGACATGATGTATCATCACCCGTTTGTACAAACAGTTTTATAATTTCTTACTTTGAGCATAACATTAGGTAATTTGTACGAAAAAAGAAGAAGAAAGTAAACAGTGTCAACAGGCAAGCCAATTTTATTTTCAGGGTAACCTTTATTTATACAGGAGGGCCCTTGAGAGCAAGCTCTCATTAGATTAGATTATTTAATGACCAGACAGCCAGGCTGGTGGAATTTGTTTTCAGTACAGTTCATACGTAAGCCATGGTCCAACATTGAACATCGTAATACATAAAACACAATAACAATCCACAATACAGTCATAGCAGCAGAGATATGGGGGTTGTTATAGAGAGTTCAGTGTCCTTATGGCAGTGGGGAAGAAACTGTTTTTAAAACTGGTTGCTTGGTGGGCAGAGACCTGTAGAGAGGGCAACAGCTGGAAGATGTGGTGTGCTGGGTGAGTGGGGGTCAGACTTTTGGAGCTGACTGAGGAAGAAGAGTCTCTGATTGGCTTTTTTGTAGATGTTATCTGTGTTGGTTTTCCATTTGAAGTTATTGCTTATGTGAGTGCCAAGAAATTTGACAGTCTGTGGTGCTTATTGGTAGTTCAGAGATGAGTATGGGGGTTTTGGGGGATGGCTGGCATCTGAAGTCGATGATGAGTTCTTGGGTGTTGGATGAGTTGAGTAGGAGGTTATTGTCTGTGCTACAGGTAACTGTTTGGTTGATCTGTGCATGGTATTCAGTTTCATTATTGTCTGTGATGAGGCCTATGATGGTTGTATCGTCTGAGGATTTCCACGAGGAGGGTGGTGCTGGTTTTGAGGTGGGTGAGAATGATGCGTTCAAATGATTTCATGGCTACGGATGTGAGAGCAATTGGTCAGTAGCTATTGAGGCAGGATATGTGGTTGGATTTGCAAGGACACCTTGTTACAGTGCTAAGTCATTTACAAAACATTAGAATATTACAGTACAATAAATAACAAGATACGATGATAAAAACACATTAAGACAAAGAAGAGCAATCCCTATGCAATGTAATGACTCAGCAACACTCAGGAACACATGAAATATCTTAAAAATTACAGAATACAATGGAGGGGCTTTAAGGGAAGACACCATTAGTGTGAAAGTTAGAAAGAGATGCAGCCCCTCCCCTTTTATTTCTGAGCATTTTCTAATATATTACATTTCATGTCATGTTCTTCTGTAATCTTTTTTCCAAGGTGCAAAAAAGCCCAAAAAAAGGTGGTCATCGGAGGAGGTCCATGCTGTCGAAGAGTCTCTGATGGAGTTCATCAATTTGAAAAAGGTCCCTGGGAAGAAAGAGTGTGAGAGGTGCATCGCTGCAGCCCCCCAAGCCCTAGCTGAGAGGGACTGGAAAGGGGTGAAATTTTATATCCACAATAGAATCACTTCAGATCAGAAGAGATTCTGATTGGGTCTTATTGTTCGGAAATATTGGAATTCTTTCTACTGAACCCCAATGGCACTTTATACATTTGATTTCATTGTTCACAAGTTTTAAAAGTAGTTTTGTTTTTACAAGGGACAGATTTTAGTTTTGTTATTTGATTTGTTCAAAGTAAGAAAAACAAATTCTGGTTGTTTAAGCCCCATTCAGTAAGTTTTCCTAGTTTTACTGTTGGAGAAACTGCGCCCTCTGGGTCCAATAGTATAGATAACGATATCGCCGTTCTAAGTCAACAAAACACCGCGCCAGAAAGCTCTATGTACATGTTGTGACATCGGGTACTCACCACGTGATGATATAATAATCCATAGTTCCGTGAAACATCATTTTCGTAGCAAATCCGAATCGAGTTACTTCCTTGTTTTCATGAACACAGCGCTTCCGCTGTACAGCGCATGCGCGCATGCTTTTCTTTTTTCTTTTTTCTTGCTACGGGACGTGGCAGACAAACTGCTTAGTCCCAGTGCTGGCCAATGGAGGGCGGTGTGGGATAAATAAAGACAAGGGTCTCCTTAGATTACAGTCAAAAATGTCAAAAATCTTACTGATTGGGGCTTTAAAAAGAAAAAGGAAAAATCAATGGAAAGAAATAGAACTGATAATAAATGTTTTAAAGTAAATGATAATAAAGTGCCAGTTAACAAATCATTTTGCTTGTTTCCATCTTTCATAACAACTGTACAGGGGGTGTTTTGAGATAAATTAACTCGCTCGTTTGCAGTCTGTCATCAAAGAGAAGTCCAGTTGTAGAGAAGTCTGACTTGATCTGACTTCTCAATTAATTTACTCCCTCAGTAAAGACATGAATAGCAAGTTCATGATCCCAATTGATAATTTCAAATCTTTGACTATTTTGGGGCTTGATTGAGGGGTAGATATTAAACTAACCGTATCTCTGCAAAGACGGAAATAAAAACAAATCCTACAAAAAAGACATCTGAACTTGTAGGTCTTCAAGAACACAATGAAAACATGCAATAAGACCGCAATTAACAACTCAGCAACTGAGCAGCTCATCTGCGGGCCCTTGGCTCTGATGTCACATCAGGCTTTTGATTATTTTGTTTGGTTATTGGAGATGGCAAAATCTGGATCTAATATTCAGAGAGTAGCAATGCACATTTTTTGTTTTACCCTAACACAATAGGCTACTTATAACAAACAGAACAAGACTGTGCAGCCCACACAAAACTTAAAAATAAAGACATGAAGGCAGCAATTACCTATTGGATTCACCACCACCACCTCTCAACTCACCCATGTGTTGGGGCCATGTGTTGGGGCCATGTGTTGGGGCCCCAGGTTCTTTCTAATATCACAAGTCTATCAGATAGTTTAAGTCTAAGTTGTTCCAAGTGGAGAACATCACTGATTTCTCGGAGCCACATTTCAATAGCAGAGGTACACTATGTAGTGTGTACCTATACTTTTGTGGCTGGATTGGTTCCATTTTTGCAGTATCATATTTTTTGGAATGACAGAGCCCAACATCAGCACACAAATATGTGTCCCTTGGGTCCACTAAATGGCTTCAGTGGCTCCTAGTATTGACAAGAGGGTTGGGTTCCAGATTCTTTCTTGGGACATGACCATGGTGTAACCAAGGTTAATATTGGGTAAATAGTTTATCTACATACTTTACCTGAAAAGAAAAACTGCTACATGGAAACATCTCTCATAATAACAAAATAAACAGAAAATAACTTCAGTATTATTGAAGAGAAATGGACAGACAAGCAGCTGATGAGATATGTTTATTTTCCTTTATTAACTTAATTTCTGGTAAATTTACAAACGTTACCTGTTAAGGATTAACAGTCATCTTGTATACAGCCAAGCTTACAATTCTATTTATTCTGGATATTGTTGGTTTACTGCCTCCATACTCTCTGGCACTTCTGAGACTTGGCCCATGATAAATACATTTTCCTTTTAGCTCCTTACCATCTTTTTCTCATACTGTACATTCTTATTGTAACAAGGGTTGCAATAGTCAATGTGTGAGGGAAGCCTCTGTGATTTTATATTCAGAATAATGTTCCGGTCGTGTGCATCACTTTAAATTGTACCAGGTTGTGTCTTGGATGAATTGAGCACGGGTGGATATTGTTAAAACATACGACCCACATAGTGCCATCATCTCTGATCTTTGCGGTTGTGATTTCTACTTGGCCCACAAGCATAAAAATAAGCTGAGATACTACCCCTTGATCCAGGTGTTACCCTGCTTATATCCTCCATGTAGGATGGAGGGTCTGATAAAAATGCTAACCTGCAGTTAACTGTATTTTTTTTGGCATACAAGTCAAACTGAGATTTAAGTTAAAAATAAATAAAAGGTTCAACTAAATACTAGTGGAAGTTCTCCTATTATTCCATTCCCTGAAGGCAGTGTCGTCTCTCCCAGGTTTGTCTGATTGGGCTATCAATGTGCATACCTGGGACTCTCAAATAATATCTTGATCTGTTTCCATATTTATAAAGCATTGTGTATGAGCATGTAACATACATATAAGGATTGGTCTATTTTTATAGGAATATTAAAGAGGTGTGGTGGGAATTTTCAAATACCTGACTTATTCCACAATCAATATTTTATAACCAATACCATTTATAATAGCTAATATTGTTTTTAAACATAAGAATTCATGCAGAGCCCACACAAGCATATCTTTCAGTTGGGCTATTATCCCTTGCCAGTTCTCCTGCAAAAGTATTTACGCTATCCTGGTTACATTACACTCAAATATGTAAAGATATCCTTTGCTATTTTAAATGGGACTAAGTCTAATGTGGTGCTGTCACAATTCAGCTTGACAGGCATGAAATCATTCACCCACCATTTATTTGATTTTTTTGAAATAGGCTGCAGTACTATAGGTGACGCCAGCAGAGGGAGACGGACCTAATTATAATAGTAAAAATACAAACAACTTCAACTATGTTAATTTTAATATTCCTACATGATATTTGATTAATTGATTTTTTTAAAGTTCACGGGTGTCATTCTTACGTCTCTACCATGTCAGGCTGCAGTACTATAGGTGACTCCGGCAGAGGGAGACGGACCTATTTAGAATAGTAAAAATACAAATAACTTCAACTATGTTAATTGTAATATTCCTACATGATATTAGATTAATTGATTTTTTTAAAGTTCACGGGTGTCATTCTTATGTCTCTACCATGTCTAGAAAGCATGGTGCTAACAAGTAGGTGTTAGGATGGTGGTCCTAACAACCCCACATATACGAGACTGCGTGTGTGTGTGTGTGTGTCTGTGTGTGTGTGTGTGTGGAGCTAAAGCAGTTATAGTAAAGTGATGATAAAGCATTTTCCACCCCGGCTGAAATGACATGGCCAAGCCAAAAACACCATTAACATGTTTTCATCACATTAATACATTTTCTTTTTTTATATTTTTTTTTTATTACTTTCAACCCATTTGTTGTTCACTTTCATTGCCATGTAAAGCACTTTGTAATTTTGCTTTTGAAAGTTATACTGTTGAAGAGAAACTCCGCACATCTTTCAGGCCAGGTGCGTCGGGCAAAGACAAAAACGTCCGTAATAAGTGAAAAAAGAGTCCCGCACACTGTTAAGTTGCAATCAAATTTGTTTTACTGTGACGTTTCGGTCACCGACCTTTTTGTTTGAAAAAGGTCGGTGACCGAAACGTCACAGTAAAACAAATTTGATTGCAACTTAACAGTGTGCGGGACTCTTTTTTCACGAAAGTTATAGGCTACTGTAAAACATGGGGCTTCAACCTTTTCAGCCCAAGGACCCCTTGGTTGATAGAGAAACAGAGCAGGGACCCCCTACGATTAAAAATTAAATTAAATTGTGTTGCATTTTAAGCGTGGTCTATAATAACATTTATAATCCAGGATATCAGGATTGACACTTTTTTTTATTAATAGATTACATTAAAAGGGCGAGAAGGAGCAAACGTGTTTCGCATATTGCTTCATCAAATTCGCTTTGTAAATCATTTTTGTCAAAAGTAGCTTATTATTACCTACTAATGCTTGGCATTTACTATTTTTTGGGGGTTTGAAATACATTTTCTTTTTCACAAACTACTGTAGAGGAGGTACTGCAGTACC